>NW_011888869.1:2854362-2863835 GCF_000151845.1 Pteropus vampyrus
GCAGTTCTATATTTTTCTCACATAATTAGGTACATTCTTACTTTTGAGTGTAAATATAACCATTGCTATAAAATTGGGAAATCAAATAAGAAAACAAAACACAGGACATAAATTTCCTCCTACAAAGTGACATTATTAAGTAAACTATGAAGTATAATTGGTTAAATAATTTATTTAGATCTCATTGTCACACTAAAAAGAGATTTACTTCATATTTTCGTAGAGCAAACTGTCAGAATGTTTCTCGGGATTCCAAAACAATATTTAAGAAAGGTCTATAAGGGTGTCTACATAGAGTTGATATTCAAAAATTACTTCTTGCATTTTATTGCAAGTATAGAAGAAGTAATAGAAACAAATACACACATGATCAAAGTTGAAAAGATCTTCGTACAGAAAATAAAACACACTTAGACATTTTAAACTAATACGGTTATCTGAATTCCATCTTGAATAAAAAGAATATCCCTTGGGATTCAGTGATCTCTTCCACTCTAAAAGTTGAAAATTTTTCTTTTAGAATTTTAGAAAATGATATTTGAGATCAGCTAGTCTGTTGCTTTCTTAGTTTCTGAAATTTTTGCTCAATTGAAATCTTTCCCAGAACAGATTTAATAAAACTCTGAAATCCACTGATCTAGACCATCCTCCTGATATCTTAATCTAACAGAAAATGATATTAATGCCATAGACTATAAGTCTAAAGCCACATCTAATTAATGTCAAGGCCAAGACTACAGGCTCATTTTTTAATTCCTATTTCTGTATTTTTTATTTTTTATTTAAGTAACTTTGTTTTCATATTTAAATTTTAATCCTACATTAATACCTATTGTAGGGCTGCTCAATTGTTTAAAAGTATAGTTAACAATATTATCCAGTAAGAATAAGCATTTCTTCTTAATTTTGTTATGTTATAATAAGAACTGAGTTTACATAGTAGTAAAGTATATTAAGGAGTTAAATGATAAATCCGATAGCAAAACAGATCACAATCTTGGTACCTATCTTTCATCTTTATCTTTTTTCCTCTTTGACCCTTGGTAATAAACTACCTGGACTATCTCTCAACCCTAGGGAATTTCCATAATTTCTAAATGAGATAGTCATCAGGTTGGCATTCTTTTTGGAAGCAGTGGTGGGAATGGCTCACAGTCTCTTTTCTTTATACCTGCATTGCTTCTCAATCTCATATTTATGTTATTTAACCCTAGATCATGAGCATTTTTCCCAATACAATCATACAAAATTAGAATTTCTGGAATTCAGCTGAGTAACAGCTGCCTTCTATAGTTTACTGTTTTTGCATGAGATAGTGTAAGATATCAAAGCATTCACAGTTCTGATAGGAGGCAATTTCACAACTCATAATGCATTTGCTCAAATGCTAAGGTTGAGGGATGAGTTATGATAAAGTGTGAGTGAACTAATTCTTTCTTGAATAAAAAGAACAATTCTGAGTGAAAATGCATTCAGTTTTTCCCCTCACTTTTTATATAAGCTCCATGACCATGTGAAACAAATGAAAAATGCTGTAGAAAAACTGAGACAAACAACTCTATTAACACAGCTATGTGAATTTCCGTACTAATGGCTCCCTACCCAGCTCTTTTCCCTGAGAGGGTAAAAATTCTCATTTAATACAAGAAAGCAATTTGTCCTAAGAGTCCTTGAATTAAACCATGAGAATAAAAGGAAGTTCAGACACTATTAGATGAGTTGTAGAAGCAATGCAAGCCAAACTCTCAGGTCTATATCAATTGATGTGGCAATAAATTCCTAAGGGCTCTCTTCTCTGGTGACCTCTGATGACGAGCAGAATCCAGAGTTGAAGCACTAATGACACACTAGAGTTATAAGCATCCTAGAGAAATATGGGGGCAAGCTATTTGGCAGCAAACTGTACCTCCATTGTCCAGTTATTGATGAATTGGCTGAATCCATTTCAGGCTTTGTATACTTGAGTTGGGCAGTAAAAATGGTAAATTGAAGCGAGTTTCAGGAAAACAGTCATGTCCAAAATAAAAAGGATCATTTGGACTTATGTCTTAAGTTAACCAACAATGTTTTCCTAACCTGGGTTTTTCATTTATAGCCACTTAGACCATAAGATCCAAATATACCTATAATTACAAGACAACCTTGTTCAGCCTAGTATAAACAAATAAATGACAGAAAAACATGCCAAGAAGTAACATCTTTTTCTGCGGTGAAATTGAGAGCCACAGAAAATTAATTAATAATATTGGTTTTCATGTAGAGTATACGAGGACCTATCATATCAATTGATTATGCCTTGTATATACCTGTTTTGTGGACAATTCAGATGGCTGAAAAGTAAACTAGGATTGCCAAGAATAAAAGAAATTAATATAAAAGTTAAAACTGTTTACAATACACTAATGATGAAATTAGATTGCCAGATAAAATACAGGATGCTCGATTCAATTTAAATAAATAATTTTTAGTATAAATATGTTGAAAATATTGCAATTTTTAGTTTGTTTAATATTACATTTTATTATTATATTGTATTGCATAGTACTAGTATAGCATATATTTAAGTATGTCCTGTATATACTGCATGGAGCATACTTAAACCAAAAAAAATATTTGATGTCTATATTAAATTCAAATTTAACTGAGCTCACTGTGTATTTATTTGCTAAATCTAGCCAATATAAGATGAAAAGAGAACATTTAGAATAAACCAGCAAGGTTTTTAGGAGAATATATTTTCTGAGAAGTTGAGAAACTTGATTGAGTCTCAGTATTGTCTCTAATTAGTTATGTATTCTGGAGCGTGTCATTGAATCATTCTGAATCTCAGTTCTCAGCTGTCAGTTAAGTCCTTAGAAGTACTATTAGTCTCAATTTTATGATGTATATTATGATGTATATTTATTCAAAAAGTAAAATGTCCTGTTATATTAAAACCTTCAGTCTGGATTATAAAACTAAACACCACCAGCTAATACAAATTGAATACTTATCACAAACTGTACAAAGTGCTATATTTATAGAGTGTTAACCAATTAACCCCTATATAATCTAATAACATAATATCAGTGGCTTATCTCTCATTTTACAGATGAGAAAACTCTGCCTCGATATTTAAATAATGTGCTTCTAGAACACAACACCACTAAGTGACATATCCAGCATTTAAACAAAGAATGTTATAACATGAAAGCTCATACTCTCTGTAACACTAAACTAAATTCTTTCCAGTGATGCTTAAATCGAATCAGATAACTACTATTCAGCCTTCCTCTTTGCATTAAATTTATTGTGCAGACAGCCAACCTTGTATGTATTTATTTACATGAAAAATAAATAAAAAGATAAGGCAGCGATTTTTACTATATGTATAAAGAAAATATATAGCTCAACAGCCATTTTGTCAACTTGCTTCATGAAAGTACAGCAACCTTCTTTCCCTTGGTCGTTTTTCCTTCTTTAGATCTCTCGCTTCAAAAGAAAATTAGCTACTTGTTGGTAGATCTTAAACTAGCTTCGGTTATCTGGCAAAGCATCTGTTGAAAGGCCATAGATTCAAAATCTGAATCAATAAAGATACAGCACACACTGCAGTGCTCACCAATTTTCAAGGTGCCTGAAGGTTGGGAAATAAGCATATATTAGTAAATGTAATCAATTTAGTCCAATGATAAACCCATTAATGGTAAAATAAGTCATATGATGCCAAGTCATTGATAATTGAAAGCAGTTTTCATTCACTCTGCTAAGCATCCTAAACAGTTGTTTGATTATTGCTACATCTATAAATGACAGGCAAAATAAGAAAATATTCCAAAAGTAGCATGCTATCTAAAATATAAATTATTTTATGATGTCATTAAGATGTCAGGACAACTTTGCTAAATCTATATTGTTAATTTTTTTAAATGTAAAATCTCATAAGCATGTTATGGCCCTTTGTACAATGGGAAGACATTAGTAGACATGTAGCAAACCAAGGGAAAGAGAATCACAACATTTCAGGTAAATCTGATCTAATTCGGCTGTAAGTGAATGGCAATGCAGGGAACAAAGGCACAAGTTTCCAGCAGGAGGGAGACTAATGAGAATAAGGCTTTCATTTATTGAGTTGAAAAGAGTGGTTTGAATTCACTCCCTGACACTTGTGGTGCCAGGAAACAAAAAAAAAAAAAAAAAAAAATGAAAAACTTGACCATGCCATCCATCTTGGAACCAAATTAAAGAAGTTAGTCTCCCTAAGATTTCTAATGCGACAAGAGTGTAGGGAAACAAAAAGAGGATGCAATAAACCAAGACTGGCTGCTCAGAAATATGGCTGCTCTAAAGGAAACAGTATGAAGTGTTCACAATAACAAGAACAGATAGCAACCCTGGGAAGCATCAGGGACCTGGATACCAGCCTCAGTGAGAGAGGATGAGCACAATCTCGGCATCGTGGGAAACTAAGAGAACACGTACAACAAGAAGAATAGTAGAAGTTTGTAGGGCTCCTTGAGAATCTTACTCCTCACTGAATCCCTCATTCCACCAAAAATCAGGAACCCAAAGAGGCCTAAACCAAGACACATCATAATTAAAATGCCAGAGTTTAAATACAAGAGAGAATCTTAAAACGCAGCAAGAGAAAAGCAAATAGTTATCTATAAGGGCGCATCCATCAGACTGGCAGCTGATTTCTCAAAAGAAACTATGCAGGACAGAGGGTCTTGGCACATAATATTCGACATGATGAAAACCCAAGATCTACAACCAAGAATACTTTATACAGCAAAGCTATCATTTAGGGTTGAAGGACAATTCCTACAATGAGTGGAAGTAGAGCAATGACAAACCAGTCCCTTGGACCCTCGCTATAAATCACAAGATATCTGGGAAACTGATTATATCAGCAGGCTGGTGAGGTCTAGACAAGATCATACTAATAAGCACCACTAAATGAGTAATTTCATTAAATAAAAGAAAGCCCATGTAAGAATTAATGGCATGTGTTATTTGCCTTTAGGTCCAGAAACCTAAAGTTATAATGCATTTTGAAAGGAAATAACATTACACAGACTAAGCCAGCTATTCGAGCTGCATTGTGTGACTCAGCAGTGGACAAAATGGTACCAAAAACACAAAATAAACAAGGAAAAAACCTAAAACTAATAAAAAACACTGTAACTACTGTAGAATTTCAGTTTAATGTCTGAACAAAGTTCTGTGCCTCCAGAATTAAATTATTCTCTTCTTTAAAGCTGTAAATGAGACACAGGCTTAGCTTACTTCATATTCACATAATTCGTACTTAATATTTAATTACTTTATTTGGGTTCCATTTGAAAATCATCTACCCATATATTGCTATTTTTTTTTTCAGAATTACCTCTAAAATTTATTGGACAATAGTTTCAGAAAAGAGAAACATCTCTAACCAGTTTATGTAAGAATTTACTAAAGATTAAGTGTTTTGCAAAATCGTAGGAAAAATGAAGAAACAGCCTCTAGGCCGAGCTTCCAGAAAGAACATCGACAATCAGGAAGTAACCTGGTAAATCTGGACACTGTTACAATAGCTGACAGCTCAATTATCTGCTCCAGCAAAATAGATGCTCTGCATCTCCCCTCTCTCCTTGCCCAATTCAGTTCCAATGCAACACTTACAGGAATGCATTTGATTGATATACTCTTCATCAAGAATGTGAGCAGGAAGGAATCTGAGAAATGTTATCATCTGCCTTTCTGATTTTTTACTGAAAGTGAGTAGGAATTCATTTTAAACAAAGTAATCCACAAATCTCCTGTAAATATACAATACTTTACAAATACAAAGTACTTCTGTGCTTTGGCAAGTTAATAAATAATGAAACATAATTTCATACATATGTATGTATACATATATGTGTGTGTATATATGTGCATGTATGTGTGTATATATACATATATGTGTGTGTGTATGTATGTATGTATACATATTCTGCTTCTGCCTAAAGGTTGGTCTAAGTACCTAGTCCAGAATTTCTCAACCTCAAGAATTCACACAGGTATGTGGAATAATAAAATACCAGTTCCCATTTTTGCAATAGTGTATGCAAATGGTTGACTGTCACACACAAAAAACAAATTCTTCATTATATAAATAATAGTGACCATTTTATATCTAAAAATAGATGAAGATATTTATATTTGGGAAGCCATAAATCATGAAGAAACATTCAGATTGCAAATTAGAAACTTGTCAGTAGCCATACTTTAATTGGTTTGTCCTGAAACCAGCCCAGATTTCTCTTAATTTTCATTATCCATTAAAACTCTAACTTATGATTACTCAGTCTACAGAATAGGCAGTCTCTTTCTCAGTCAGCATAGCTTTTACCAGTTAGTCATCTTATTTAAATCTATTTTAAATTAAAGGGAAAACACATCAAATTGAAAGGAAACAAACAAAGGCAAGATCCATTAAAACTCTAAATTACGATTACTTAGTCTACAGAGTAGACAGTCTCTGAGTCAGCATTGCTTTTACTAGTTAGTCAATTTATTTATATCTACTTTAAATCAAAGGGAAACAAATAAAAGATCACTTGTTCCTTGCAAGTGACTGACATATTAAAAACCTTCCCTAAGCATTTTATCATTCATGCAAAAGTTTGGACAAATATAGAAATAAACATGCTCCTAGTTGTATTGTGTAATTTTATTTGAACTTAGAGAAGCCTAACCTAATGGTCTTACTTTTTCCTTCAAAAGTATCTCAGAGAAGATAACCCCTCATGACTTCTCAATGAAAGGGGAAATCATTTAGATCGAATATGAATAAGAATTTCTTCAAAAATAATTCTGCCATATTTCAGAAAAATCTTTGGCTCTCAGTTTCCTCATCTAAAAAAGTAGATGAGACTAAAATGACACAAAGGAGGACTTAAAATATAAAATTCTGTGACATAATTTTTAAAATCATATATGAGCCTTAAAGAAATAATGATTACTAATAAAAAAAATACACTTACTATTTTAAGTGAGTTATTTGTAGCAAACTATACAAAAAATTATTCCAGTATGATATGTTTGGCATTTGGAAATAATGATGGAAAATCACCAAGCTATTATATGTCCAAGACAAAGAATATAGCACTTTACATGGATTGTCTTGTTTAATTCTTATAAAATTATTAGTAGGTAGAAATAAAATATCTATATATATAAACTTTACATATGTCAGCTTGCGTCTGTGTGTGTGTGTTTGTGTGTGTGTGTGTGTGTGTGTGTGTGTGTGTGTAGGAAGAAACAGAAAGAGAGTAAAGGAGAGAAAGATGGAGAGAGAAGGAGAAAAAAATGAAAAAAATAATTTGACCCATGTTTGTTCTTGGAGAAATATACACACAAAAAATAATCAATTGATAAATATCATTGACTCCTACCATGTGACCAAGTCTAGAAAGTGAGAACATTTTCCCAAGGATAGCCAACAATTAAATTTTGGATAAGAAAATCAAATGTTGATTTGTCTGTCACAGAATTCAAGTCACTTTATTATTATGCTACATTGCTTTTTAATCAATTTCAAGATAGTATATACTTGACATATCTATTTGTGACTGTTTTATTTCTTAAAAACATTAAAAATCTAATTAAAAATAAGGTCATTATTGACTGTAGTATATCTGTAAAGTTTAATTTGGTTTCAAGTCAACACTACAATTGTAAGTTTAATCAATAAAACCTAATGGCTGCTTCAAGTAAGAAATTAATCCAATAGATAGTGTTCAAGCTGGTGTAATAACCTAATTTAATTCCAGGAATATCAGATACCTCCTATAAGTTAGCTAGTCTACTTCGTAGGCTTTTGTGATGACTTGTGCTATATATACATTTGATCTAAAGGCACAATTTTCTTCTAATTAAGAGCCCAGCATTGTGGCAGGGCAATAAACAAGTTTTCATAATTCATCTCTTTGTTCTTACTTCAAAAATTCTTTTAACTGAGTCTGATAAATCATTTTATTATTAATGACATTTTGGCGATTTAATTCATATCTTGCAGCTCTTTTTAAGCAGAAAGGAGTTGCTATCATTTATCGTGGAATATGGATGCCAGAAATTTTAGGGTCAAAAATGCTCTTTTAGAAAAGTAGGTGGCAAATTAGCATTTAACAATGATCTATTCTGAACCAAATTCTAAAGAAAAAAAAATTCACTTCAGGTTAGAAAATGAACTGAAAAGTATTATCATGCAGAGAAAATATATTATTAGGCAAAAATATATTATTAGGCAGAAACAAAATGTACTACATGTCAAATTTGAATATTACATTTTGGAAATATATTTTTCCAATGAAAATATTAAAAATTATCTTGAATAAAATTCAAAGGGAATGTGTTGCAATTTTATAGTTGTTGTCTCTCTTGTCAACTCCCATCATCATATTACCTAGTAGCATTTGTTTACAAGTGAAATCAAGATAAAATGAACAAGAATAGACTCAAGGAGGTGGGGGGAATATTCCGAAAAAAATCAGCATGAGGAATATAAATAAAGATGTAATTATTCTCACTTTGCCTTAAAACAGTGTTCCTCAACCTCAGCACAATGGTTCATTGCAGGATGTTTAGTTCATTCCTGCTTTTGCCCACTGGATGCTACTAGCACTTCCCCACCCCTAGCTATGACAACAGAAAATGCCTGTAGACATAGTGATATGTCCCCTGATTGAGAACCATGTCTTAGAGAAAAGGGATTATTGGTGGATTTTTGGAAAAGAACAATATCTCTAAGTTATCTGTCACTAATGACTGGCTGATGAAACTGAACTGGGCAATCTAACATCTGACAAAAGTCCTTTGCTTCTTTTCCTTTTTCCACTTTTACCCCTAACCCATTCCCTACATATCTGATGGAGCCACTAAAGACCTTTCCTAATTTAATGAAAACTAATATTCTCTTATAACAGGGATTTTAAATACCAATGTTTGTGTGTACACATATCTCTTAAGCACTCTTTCCAAACTTTGGCCACTGTATGTGTTTTTGTTGTTTTCCGTAGTAATGTATCTAGTAAATGTTTTGATGGGGTTTTCTAAGCAAGAGATTTTTGAAAAACGAAATGCTAAGGGGAAGTAAAATTATCATACAACCACAAATTGGTCGTGGAAATTCTGAAAGATTAAAACAAGCAGACCCAGAGAGTTCTATAGATAAGAATTAAGAAATACTGGTAATTTTGATATTTAAAAAGCAACTACTTTAATTCATACTTCAATTCTAATTATTCAAAGAGATTTTGTTTCATTTTGAAGAGATACCATTTTGTTTTATTTCAAAATAAAAGAAAAATTAAAATTTCTGAGAAATTTAATTAGGTAGATATCGTTTTCAGTGCTAATGTGAAAATGGCTTGAGTACCTTGGGAAATATCATTACTTTTCAAGTCAATAAAGTTGCAATAAAGGAATAATTTACAAAATTATCATTTGTGATACAATTAAGAATG
>NW_011888869.1:2863885-2865901 GCF_000151845.1 Pteropus vampyrus
AATTGGTCGTGGAAATTCTGAAAGATTAAAACAAGCAGACCCAGAGAGTTCTATAGATAAGAATTAAGAAATACTGGTAATTTTGATATTTAAAAAGCAACTACTTTAATTCATACTTCAATTCTAATTATTCAAAGAGATTTTGTTTCATTTTGAAGAGATACCATTTTGTTTTATTTCGAAATAAAAGAAAAATTAAAATTTCTGAGAAATTTAATTAGGTAGATATCGTTTTCAGTGCTAATGTGAAAATGGCTTGAGTACCTTGGGAAATATCATTACTTTTCAAGTCAATAAAGTTGCAATAAAGGAATAATTTACAAAATTATCATTTGTGATACAATTAAGAATGACAATTAAAAAAAAAACTCTACATGCAACTCATGATTAATTTATTTTATTAGTAGTACTAATTTATTTTATTAGTACTACTAATAAAATAAAACTTCTATATTCACTATAAGCATTACCATAATTGAATTGCAAAATGTTATAAAAACATGTTATAACTTTTCATTAATTATAGAATGCACAGGTTGACTCATATGCATTTGAGAAAAATGATAAAGTAGAATGATCATGTCTTCTCTAAAAATTCAGACTGAATGTATCACAAACTAGTTTTCCAATACTTCCCAGAACAAACTAACAAAATTGGAACCTGCAGACACCTCTAAAGAGTCAAACCATTTTTCAAGAAGACATCTTTCCTTCTTACTGACTGAGAATGAAATTTGGAGCTTACGTAAGCTTTGAAGGATCCCCTAGGTACCTGAGAATTAGATCTAGGGTTACTCACAGTTAGAACCATTCCCAGAGGGTTAAGACACTAGCAATTCACATCAATGTACTACTTGAATTTTCTGCCTCAGTTGTGTACACAGGTAGAGTTTTTGTAAATGTAATTTTATTTAATTGAACATTGACATTTTAAAAACTCACTTATGCAAAAAGTCTTTAGAACCTGAAAATAAACACATTATTTATTTTATGTATAATTTTGCTTCAAAATGTACATTTTTTCCCCTCAATGTGTGTGCATGTAGGTTTACCAGCAGAATACTTTATATACCACTTCATAGTGAAATTAAAGCTATTATGTGCAATCATGTAACTGCTCATGCATCTTTTAATATATAATTCATCATTATCACATTTTTTCTTTTCTCTGAAGAGAAGGCATAATTTATGTCCCATAGATTCATTCTTCTGGTATAGGTCCCATACATTCTTGCCTCTTTCACAAAGAGTGAACCTTAATGTAAATTATGGATTTTGCTTAATAATAATGAATCAATATTGGCTTATCAATGGTAATGCAACATATGAATACAAAATATTAATAAAAAGGAAAACTTGGGGGTGAGTGTGGAATATGTGAACCCTCTGCACTTTATGCTTAATTTTTCTCTAAACTTAAAATTTTCTTTAAAAAAAATCTACTATTTTTAATTTAAAATATTAAGGAGGAAAAAAATGAAAAAATTATCCTGAAGATTCAAAAGAAAAGTATAACACTGAAAATAATTTAATAGAAGAGACATAGGATGTTTTGTGAAGTAAGCACAAGATGTAAAATCTAAGGAAGATGGTCAGAAAATCTTATAGAGACATGAGGGTTATACAAAAGGGAGCTGAGTAAGACAAATAAAGAAAAAATTAACATGTAATGATGGAAATGAAAGAGCTGACTTGGGGAAAAAGTCATCGAATAATATGTGTAAAGATTTCAGAAGAAAAATGAAAGAGAAAAATGAGAGAGAAAAAACTTCAAATTTGAGTTACATAGTAGTTCCCCTTTATCCACTAGCAATATGTTCCGAGACCCACAGTGGATGCCTGAATTCACAGATAGTATTGCATCCTATATATAATTCTTTTTCCTAAATGTACCTACTTATGATAAAGTTTAATTTATAAATTAGACATAGTAAGAGATTAACAACACTAAATAATAATAAAACAGAACAATTATAACAATACACTGTGATAAAAGTTATGTGGAATGTGGTCTCT
>NW_011888869.1:2865951-2869964 GCF_000151845.1 Pteropus vampyrus
AAAGAGCTGACTTGGGGAAAAAGTCATCGAATAATATGTGTAAAGATTTCAGAAGAAAAATGAAAGAGAAAAATGAGAGAGAAAAAACTTCAAATTTGAGTTACATAGTAGTTCCCCTTTATCCACTAGCAATATGTTCCGAGACCCACAGTGGATGCCTGAATTCACGGATAGTATTGCATCCTATATATAATTCTTTTTCCTAAATGTACCTACTTATGATAAAGTTTAATTTATAAATTAGACATAGTAAGAGATTAACAACACTAAATAATAATAAAACAGAACAATTATAACAATACACTGTGATAAAAGTTATGTGGAATGTGGTCTCTCCCAAAATCTTATTTTACTATACTCACCCTTTTTCTTATGATGACGTGAGATAATAAAATGCTTTATTAAGTCAAGAGCTTTGACAATTTCACTTAAAGGAAGTACTTAACGGCTTCTCTTTGGCATATCCGAATTGCCAGCATCACTGCACTTGCATTTTGGAGTCATTATTAATAAAATAAGAGTTACCTGAAGACAAGCACAGTAATACCTTGACAATTTATCTGACACCCCAAACAGACATTAAGTAACTAAAGTCTGAAAAACATATACAGCGTGGATACACTGGAAGAAAGTAATGGTTCACATCCCAGGCAGGACAAAGTGGGACAGCGGGAGATGACATCATGCTACTCAGAAGGTCGTGCAATTTAAAACCTATGAATCCTTTATTTCTGGAATTTCCCATTGAATATCTTTGAATTGCTGTTGACTGTGGGTAAGTGAAATCGTGGAAAGTAAAACCATGGACAAGAGGAAATTAGCTTAATGGATTAACAATGACTAAATTTACCAACTCATGATGAAAGATACTTTAACATAATAGAAGAAATCCTAACCCATTCAATAAGGCAATAAAAAAATTGAAAAGAAGTAAAAGTGTCTTCATTGGCATACGACATGATTGCTCATGTAGAAAAATACCCTGAGATATTGACAAAAGAAGATACCACAATTAATTAATAAAGTTAGCAAAGCGAAATATAAAAATTAACTTATTTCTATATAGAAGCAACATTTAATTGGAAATTGGAGTTTTTAAAAAATACCATTTACAAGCCATCAAAATATTAAATCCTCAATAATAAATATAACAAAATATGTCAAGACCTGTATCCTAAAAGCTGTAAAATATTGCTGAGAGAAATTAAAGGTGATGTAAATATGTAGAGAGTTACCACATACACACGAATCAGAAAACTCAATACTCTAATGAAGTTGATTGTCCCCAAATCAATCTATAAAGTCAAAGAAATTCCAATCAAAATCTCAGCAGAATTTTTTGTAGAAACTGGTATGCTGTTGTTAAAACTCCTATAAGAGGGGAAAGGAACTAGAACAGCCAAAATGATATCGAAAAAGAAGAACAAAGTTAGAGGATATACTCGACCTAATTTCAAGACTGGCTGTGTAGCTACAGTAACAGACACAGTGTGGTATCGGCATAAGGACAGATATACAAATCAAAGGAAAAAGAGACAAAATCAGGTTTACACGAATATGGTCAAGTGATGTTTGACAAAACGTCAAGGTCGTTCAACTGATAAAGTTTTTTTTCTCAATGAATAATGCTAGAAACACTGAACATTCACATTTAAAAAATTAAAATCGCAACCTTTATTTTAAATGATATACAAAAAAAGTCTCAAAATGTATATAGATCTACACATAAAAGCTAAAACTTTAAGTTTCTAACAAAATAATAATAATAGAAGAAAATGTTGAGCTCTTGGGTTAGGCAAATATTTCTTAGAACACAAAAAGCACATAAGAGATTGTTAAATTGAAAATCAATTAAATTTTAAAATACATGCTTTTCAAAGAAACAGTTAAATAAATTAGAAGGCAATACATATATTGAGGGGAAATATTTACAAAAGAAATGTTAAAATCAGCAAAATCAGCAAAATATTTGAATAGTCATTTCAGTAAAGGATGGCAAATACACACGTGAAAAGATACTAAATATTCCTAGTCATTAAATGAAGACAAATTAAAACCTCATTTAGGTACCACAACATCCCTGTTAGAACAAGTAAAATTATGAAGACTGGTCACACTGTGTAGAGTGACTGAAACTCGCATACACTGATGTATAATGCAAAATGTCAAAAACATTTTTACATTTTGACAATTTTCTTTTATAAAGTGAAAGATATACTTACCATATGATCATAAAATTCCATCCCTGGGTATGTATCTGAGTGAAATAAAATAGATTTCAATCAGATTTTCAACAACTTTATTTATAACAACTCAAAACTAGAAATATCCAAAAGTCCATCAACATATTAATAGAAAAGCAAAATGTGTTATACCCATACAGTTGAATACAATTCAGAATTTTGAAAGAAAAAACTACTGATACATATAATATAAATAATTTTCAATGCCATTATGCTAAATGAAAGCAGATGTATATTAAAAAACTACATATTATAATTCTAGAAAAGGCAAAACTATGGTGACGGAAAATAGGTCACTGATGGCTGCAGGTAGAGGCAAAGAAGTGACTACAAATTAGCTGCTTTTTATTTAATAAAAATATTTTATAACCTGATTGTGCAATTAGCTACCCAACTGCATACATTTGCCCAAATCATCTAATTGCATACTTATAATTGGTGAACCCTATTGTATGTAAGTTATTAAAGCTAATAAAAAAGCTCAATGTCTACTTAAAATTAATGATTTTAATTGCATATAAAATGAACCTCAATATATCTGAATAAAAAATTATCAGGGACAAGAATGATTATCAACCTAAGTATAATTTGTGGTCAAAAAGATAAATAATAATCAAGCAGAAACAATAATCAAAGACATAATAGGAGAAATGTTCCTGATATGAATTTAAGTGAATAATGATTTTCAAGTTATCAAAAAAAATCATAAACATAATTCTACATCAGTGCTAGAGATATTTAACCATTTGGAGATCATGAATTCCTTTGTGCCAGTTATCAGTTTACTGCCTCTCAGTTTCAAGTTCAATCTTCCTTGCCTGCTCTGCAATAATGCAGCTGGGCACTGTAAATATTTCTCGTTTTTTGCCATGTGGCACAATATTAAGTTTTGTCGGTAGAGGATACTGGAGGGCACAATGGAGAAGGAAGAGATTTCTCATCCTGAGTTGGGTGTTCCTCTAGGCAAGCTCCTGCATTGCATACATCTTCCCTAGTACTTAGACCCTGCAGCACACATGGCATCTGCAGTGTTCAGCACCAGCATGGCCCAGTAACCAGCAGCACCTCCCATGAACTGCTTCCCCATTACCCACTTTGGACACATTTACAGTGATTTTGCAATGTGTTGCCTATATTCATAAGTGAAGAAAATGCTAAATTTTCATCAGAAGTTAGTGAAAAATTAGATGTAATTTTTTTTTACATCCAAATTTAAAGATATCTTGAACTCTGTACACAGACTCAAGCTTAAAAACTCTTTACTTAAGTAATACTTATTTCAATCAACAGTGAGATTAGGATTCCAGTAATAGTTGACTAGGTCATTTAGGCCAACGATCATGCCAAAAACAACTAAATAAGTTAAGCAAAATATAAAAATCATCTGTGGAAGGGCACTGGAGAGTTAATAAGACAGCAAAGAATTGTGAGGTCAAAAACTAGAAGAAACAAACCCATATAGGCAAACCTGACAATTGCAACTGCATTTTCTTGCAAGCTCTGCCAGTGATAGAAGAGACAGCAAAAAGGACTAGAAGCTGAGCATGGTTTTTGACTGACTTCTGGCTCTAAGGGGACAAAATTGGAGTTCAGCGACTCCTAAGGAGGGAAGACCTTAGTAAGTCAATGAGGCTCTGGGTTTTAACTCTGAGAAATTAAAGGTGTCAGTGAACAGAACACAGATTGTCCTCTTAGGGAATAATGCCCCACCTTGAACCCTTTTGAGTCAACTAAATTCTTGATTGGATTGAATTAATCACTAATTGTTA
Source organism: Pteropus vampyrus (assembly GCF_000151845.1). Taxonomy (NCBI): domain Eukaryota; kingdom Metazoa; phylum Chordata; class Mammalia; order Chiroptera; family Pteropodidae; genus Pteropus; species Pteropus vampyrus. Next base: position 2,869,964 of record NW_011888869.1, read on the forward strand.
A
>NW_011888869.1:2870014-2881446 GCF_000151845.1 Pteropus vampyrus
TCATTAAATGAAGACAAATTAAAACCTCATTTAGGTACCACAACATCCCTGTTAGAACAAGTAAAATTATGAAGACTGGTCACACTGTGTAGAGTGACTGAAACTCGCATACACTGATGTATAATGCAAAATGTCAAAAACATTTTTACATTTTGACAATTTTCTTTTATAAAGTGAAAGATATACTTACCATATGATCATAAAATTCCATCCCTGGGTATGTATCTGAGTGAAATAAAATAGATTTCAATCAGATTTTCAACAACTTTATTTATAACAACTCAAAACTAGAAATATCCAAAAGTCCATCAACATATTAATAGAAAAGCAAAATGTGTTATACCCATACAGTTGAATACAATTCAGAATTTTGAAAGAAAAAACTACTGATACATATAATATAAATAATTTTCAATGCCATTATGCTAAATGAAAGCAGATGTATATTAAAAAACTACATATTATAATTCTAGAAAAGGCAAAACTATGGTGACGGAAAATAGGTCACTGATGGCTGCAGGTAGAGGCAAAGAAGTGACTACAAATTAGCTGCTTTTTATTTAATAAAAATATTTTATAACCTGATTGTGCAATTAGCTACCCAACTGCATACATTTGCCCAAATCATCTAATTGCATACTTATAATTGGTGAACCCTATTGTATGTAAGTTATTAAAGCTAATAAAAAAGCTCAATGTCTACTTAAAATTAATGATTTTAATTGCATATAAAATGAACCTCAATATATCTGAATAAAAAATTATCAGGGACAAGAATGATTATCAACCTAAGTATAATTTGTGGTCAAAAAGATAAATAATAATCAAGCAGAAACAATAATCAAAGACATAATAGGAGAAATGTTCCTGATATGAATTTAAGTGAATAATGATTTTCAAGTTATCAAAAAAAATCATAAACATAATTCTACATCAGTGCTAGAGATATTTAACCATTTGGAGATCATGAATTCCTTTGTGCCAGTTATCAGTTTACTGCCTCTCAGTTTCAAGTTCAATCTTCCTTGCCTGCTCTGCAATAATGCAGCTGGGCACTGTAAATATTTCTCGTTTTTTGCCATGTGGCACAATATTAAGTTTTGTCGGTAGAGGATACTGGAGGGCACAATGGAGAAGGAAGAGATTTCTCATCCTGAGTTGGGTGTTCCTCTAGGCAAGCTCCTGCATTGCATACATCTTCCCTAGTACTTAGACCCTGCAGCACACATGGCATCTGCAGTGTTCAGCACCAGCATGGCCCAGTAACCAGCAGCACCTCCCATGAACTGCTTCCCCATTACCCACTTTGGACACATTTACAGTGATTTTGCAATGTGTTGCCTATATTCATAAGTGAAGAAAATGCTAAATTTTCATCAGAAGTTAGTGAAAAATTAGATGTAATTTTTTTTTACATCCAAATTTAAAGATATCTTGAACTCTGTACACAGACTCAAGCTTAAAAACTCTTTACTTAAGTAATACTTATTTCAATCAACAGTGAGATTAGGATTCCAGTAATAGTTGACTAGGTCATTTAGGCCAACGATCATGCCAAAAACAACTAAATAAGTTAAGCAAAATATAAAAATCATCTGTGGAAGGGCACTGGAGAGTTAATAAGACAGCAAAGAATTGTGAGGTCAAAAACTAGAAGAAACAAACCCATATAGGCAAACCTGACAATTGCAACTGCATTTTCTTGCAAGCTCTGCCAGTGATAGAAGAGACAGCAAAAAGGACTAGAAGCTGAGCATGGTTTTTGACTGACTTCTGGCTCTAAGGGGACAAAATTGGAGTTCAGCGACTCCTAAGGAGGGAAGACCTTAGTAAGTCAATGAGGCTCTGGGTTTTAACTCTGAGAAATTAAAGGTGTCAGTGAACAGAACACAGATTGTCCTCTTAGGGAATAATGCCCCACCTTGAACCCTTTTGAGTCAACTAAATTCTTGATTGGATTGAATTAATCACTAATTGTTAAATGCCTAGCTAGTCTAGCTGCTGGCCCAAAACAAAACAAAATCCTTTCTTTCAGAGGGTAAGATCTTCCACATCCTCAAATTATCTGTTTGAATTTTTCACAAACAGTGCCTAGTCTGTTATAAGAATAACCTAGTACAGAAAACAAGACACAGGAGAAGAAAAACAAGCAAAGCAACAGACTATAGAACCAGATCCATAGGAAAATCAGACAATGAAGCAATCAAAAATTAGCGTTAACATAACTACACATAGTGTGTTCAAAGAAACAGAAGATAAGATTGAGAATATAAGTTATGGAAGTAGAAATCTTTTAAAATAAACAGAAATTCATGAACTGAAAATATAAGTTATATTAAAAATTCACTGAGTAGGTTTAATAGCAGAAAAGAATTAAGGACTGAAATGTAGGTCAAATAAAAACATGCAGGATGAGGAGGAGAGAGATGAAAAAATGAAGTTAGAGTCTCCAAATGAGAGGAGATAACAAATGGGCCTATAGCATTATTTTAAGGTAGAATAGCTAAGAATTTTCCAAAACTGATCAAAAAAAGTAAGCTATATATTCAAGTGGTGCTATTAACCTCATATAGGATTAATAAAAACAAAACATATCAAATCAACTTCTCTCTCTTTCTCTCTCTCTCACCCATGTATTCACATTGCCTTAACAACATCATACATGTTCTCTTAATGACATCATTTACCGAAGCCCAAAGACAGAAAAAAAATCTTCAAAGTAGTTGAAGAAAAAGAAAAATAGACAAATTACTTCCAAAGAAGCAAAGCTATCCAGAAAATAATGCAATACCTTCAAAATATTGAAAGAAATTAACTGCCAAATTAGTATTCTAATTGCATTAAAAATATTCTTCACAGATAAGGGAATAAAAATATTTTGAGACAAAGTGAAAGGTAAAAAATACCAGAAGAACCAAAAATTTGCTTGTTTTGGAACTTAAATGTTGGCTGGTTTTTACTGTTCAACATTATTTCTGTCATGTTAATAGATAGTAAATCTTCAGTTTGTTCATTCTCCTTGCTGTATGTTATACTGTAAGAATGTACTGCAATTTATCTATTATATTATTCTATTATCTATAATGAGATTTTAAAGCCCCCTCTCCATTTTTAGGCTCTTAGGAACCATCTTTTTACATGTCTTTTGGTATACATATGAATATACTACAATAGAGTATATAACTAGATATAAAGTCATTAGATTTCATAAGATGGGTTGAAAAATGGTGGTTTCCCCTAATTCAATATCTGAGTTTTGGTAAAATTGGTATTATTTATCCCTAAATGTTTTATAGAAATCATGAATGAAGCTATCCGTTTCTGGAAATTTCTTCATGGAAATATTTTTAATTATGAATTTAGTTTATGTAATATTTTTCACGATACTTTTCTTAAAGTACAACAAACATAGATAAAAGTGTACATTTGCAAAGTATGCAAGGACAAAATCAATAGAGCCATGTAAAGACTTTGAGTTACATTCTAAATGAGATAGAATATAATGGTTTAGTCTTGCATAAGTCTAATTAATTTCCTGGTTTTTCTCATTTGTACCATTAAGGTACTGGTTTGCATTGGGTTAGAGATTTTTGTATGTACTGGTCATAACACCTACTAAATAGTTATTGTTAATGGCTTCTGGCTTAGGCACTGTGGGCAATCAGTAGTTATTATTATTGTTTAGAATGAAAAAAATTCCTTCTGAAGTTACAGTATCTTTACTTAATCTTTTACATAATGTTTAGAGTTGGATATTTTAGTAATAATAATTCAGCTTGACATTCTGTATTACTTCTTTTCATTTCCTCATGAGCAAGATAAACTAACAGTTTCATAAATACAGACTACCATTTTGTTCTCTTGAAGAATTGTAGTAAATGTAGTAAGGTACAGCTTAAACAGGAACCATGCAATTTCTAAGAATAAACTTTTTCACATTAAATGCTTTTGTAATATATAAAAGTCTCATGACCTATTTAAAACAGAGAACTATCTTGGTGAGTGATGAAAATCAATACAAGAAAAGCTGGAAGAAGTATATGCAGTAAGAGTATAGTATCTATGGGGTAAGGTAGTTAGAGTTGATAACATGGATAAATAAATTTACAAAATACACACACCCATACACTCCCACACCCCCTCCACACACGCACATATTTTGAGTTGAATAAATGGTGTAAACACAGAAATCAAGAATAAAAGACACCATTGTCATAAGGTACCTTTATGATGTGAAACCCAAGCTGAGCTTTAGTAAAGATAACAGGTTGATAAAGTGACATGTGAAAAGCAAGTGGCAGAAGTAGCAATTTGACAGATGAGTTTAGTGTCGAAATCCTTGAGGTCTTTAACAGGAATGAGTATATATGCAACAGACAGATTTAGAAATGGCTAAATGGATCATATTAGAATCTTATGGTTTCTCCTACAGTTATTTAAACCTTATAATTATTTAATCACCATTTTTATTCATATAAATTAATTTACCCCAACCATTCTGAATGCAAGTTGTGTAAAATAAAGAACATTATCCAATAAAGGCTCTATTCTCAGAAAACTACATGTATATACTCCAACAGGTGAAAGAAATACAACACGCTATATAAATTATGAATTTAATTTCTTTCTGAGATTAAAACACAGCTTCTCTTCTCTTGTCCCAAAATATAGAATCAAATTAAATTGCAGAGGATACAATGCCCAGTAGTTTAGATTTAAATTTCTTATCCATCCAGTAAGCCAATTATCATCTATGATTTAGGTATTCTTCATAAAACTATAAAATGAAACATCCCTACTCACCTAATGAAAATGCAGGAGCATATATTCTATGTTACACATTTTAATTAGAACTTGTAGTAATCAGCCTCATCTCAGCTTGTTCTTAAAATAAATAATTTTTAGATGTCCTTTAAAAAAATATTGTCTTTACTCCAATAGTTTCCCTTTTGTATCATGAAACACCATTTCATTTCATCCAGTCCCATTTTTTATTCCTGTCTCACTTGCGGTGACCAGTTCCACACAAGCTAGCATTTAGTTCCTGCAGGCACAATTTGACAGGTCTAGGCTTGGGCCCTGTTTCAACAGCAGTTGCTTCCTGCCCTTAGGACCTCTTTAATCATGCAGGCACCCTCTCTGCCTCAGCATACACAGATATTTGGGGGAGTTACACTCATGAAGTACCCTGGACTGATGGAGGACAAAGGCAGTAGATAAAATTTTCTTCCTTTCTCTCTACCTAAAGCCAATTCACAGGTACATTTCATGAGGTTCCTTAAAAGGAAGATCCTACAAGAAAGATAAAAACTAATCACCTTTAGGGTGAACGACTTAACTGTGTATTTTTTAGGTGACTTTTCCTCCTTCTCTGTTTACTTTCCCATTCCTCAACCGCAATCCATGGGAGCACATCCCTAAATAAACAACTGGAACACAATCTTTGACTGAGACTTAGAGGAGCATAGACATTTTAACACCGAGTAGAACAAAGCAGGTAGAACAAAGCAGCGCACTTTAGATAGAACCCTCTGTGCCAGCTTTCAGGCTGCCTTATCAAACTTCACTTCACCAGTTCCTTGAATCTCTAGTAAATACCCTCGTTTGTCCAACTGTCATACTCTGTGTACAGTTCCACCAATGTTCCTGCTTAGGTTTGCTCACTGTATTCTTTGCCTTGGTCCCCCATCTGTTTTTTGTTTTGTGTTGTTTCAATTAAATCTCTCTTTTAATTTTTTTAATTAAGTTTCTCTTACACTCAAGATTCCCCAGTAAAAACACTGGCTCCCATTCCTCGTATCAGATCAGCATCCAACCAGATGAATGGACTAACTGACCCATTTGGCTCCCCATAGCCTATACCCCTCTCCCCAAGAGCAATCTCTGCCACCCTTCCTGACTCAGATTGTATCACACTTACCAGACTGTCTCTGCTCTCTAAATGATATTCCATGCTAGGGACAAACCATAACCTGTTTTTGTTCAAAGGGACAGCAAGAACAAGACTGAATGAAATCTATTCTTTTTTGTTTTTCGAAGTTTATTCTATTTTTTTTTCTCCTTTCTTCTACTTATGATTTTGAGATAACACACACACACAAAAAAATGTAGTTAATATAGCTGCATTTAATTTGCTATTAAAAACCAGAGGACTCAAGGTAAAAATTAAATAGCTAACACATATGTAGTAATTGTGATTTGCAAAACTCTTTCACATATGTAATCTTGTTTGATTCTCCCAACTCATAACCATAGAGGGATGGTACAGACAATAAAATCTCTATTTCACCAATAAAGAAACAAATTCAAAGAATGAAATTGCAGGTAGCCACAGTCAATGGGCTGGTAAATATTGAAGCCAGTCTTCTGAGTTCCCAGTCAAATGCTCTTTTGAAATACAAAACATGACTTTTCAACCCATGTCATCCAATGTTGTAGTGGGGCACGAAATTGAAACTCACTTTTCCTTCCAAGAAAATGTGGCAAGAAAAAAACACATCCATCAGTCGCCTTCCTCCCCCTTCATCCCCCGAAGGAAGGGGACCATGAGATAGAAATATGCTTAATTTTGTAAATAATGCCACCTTCTTTGTTGCTGGTTAAAGGTAACATTTTCGAATAATCAGAAGTCTATACTCTCTCTTCAAGAGCTTTGTTTATTGGCAAGTTTCTATGCTACCCTGGAAGTGCAACAGACACCTGGAGTGTCTGTAATGAACTTTGCATACATTAGTATGCTTTGTAAATAGAATTGCCTGCAGGTCCTCACAGATGTTTTCCATTCCTGCTTTTTCCTTGATACATTTCACTTCCATGGTGGCATCTTTAATAGTGGGACCCTACTTGGACCAGGGTTATCAGCACTCAGTGTTCGGCAAGACAGCACAAATTATAACCTGCATAGTAATTACATAGAACCCCACTCCCCTTACCTAGGAGAATGAGAAAAGAATTCAGAGGCTACCAATAACATTTGCCTGGACTATGTGGATATAGAAATAGTATTAGTTTCTATAGCATTATTGAATAATGTGTTCTCAAAGATTAGTGAAACAAATTGGTTAGAGGAATGTTCTAAAATAAAATTCCCAAAGTCACCATGTAAAAATCCATGACATTGTTTTGGTTTCTAAAGTCTGGTTGCCCTTTTAAATCTTTTGATTTCTGGTCTGCTTGATTTTATAGACTGCAAACTAAATGTCATCTTTAATTTAAATACTTTAGTTCTTCATATCTCAACAGTTTCAGATCTACTGATTTATTCTTCAAAATGTTTCAAATATTTTCTATTCTTGCTACTCTCATAGATTGCACTCTAGTTACTCTTAACAGCTGGCTAGAATAATGCTATGCAGAAGATAACCATTTAAAAAAGAAAGCCTGAACTAATCTTGGAGGTTATATTAAAAAAAAAAAAAAATACATGGTAAGAAAAACTGCCAATGGAAAAACTAAATTCTTAGAGAAAATATGTTTTTAGGGGATTAAAAGTTTTAATGACATTGAGTACAATTGAGAAACATAGGAAAGTGAAATTCTAAGAGGCACTGGTTTCCAAAACAACCCATATTCATCTATTTTATCACCTTGCTCAGATATATATCTTTTACCTATAAATCACTTTCTGCAGTTCTTCAGGTCAGCTGCTTTTAAATGATGTGAGATATAGTGGGATCATTGGATGCTGCGGTCATTCACACATTGTTGCACCTAATTTTGGCAATAGGTCTTTTGATTTGAGGTGACATTTGTGAAATCTTATGTGAATACATCAGGCATTCTTAAGTTCTCAGATACTGATGTGGCTTCATGCCTCCAACACAAAGGAAAGGGAGAGTGAGCCCATAGCTGAAATATGTATCATCAGAACAGGCTATATAACTTGTGGGACTAGTGCAAATTGAAAATGTAGGGTCCTTTGTTCAAAAATTATTAAGAATTTCACAACAATGACTTCAGAGCACTAAACCAAGCATGTAGCCTGTGCACAGGTCACAAACCCATAAAGCTGCTGGCCTTGCCTATCGGTTCTGATAAGAATGAATTTCTGCCTTCTCATGGTTTAGAAGGGGTCTGGTAGATAGTAATGAACTTGCTTTCTATGGTGAGCTGGTCTCCTTAAGAAATGGTATGTCATTGAGGGTTCTGAGTTGGTCTGTGCTGTTTACAGACGTTCAGCAATGGCAGAAGCTAGATCAGCCTTGGAGAGGAAGCCCATGCTGTGGGACCAGTATTCTCACTGCTACCATCATAGCCACTAAGTTCATGATCCCATTGTGTGAGCACCAGAGGGGTCAATGAGGCGTTTTGGTGCCATGCGAGCTGCTGATTTTTTCTTCAGCAGCAGATTAGCACACTTTATGCTTTGTCCCATAGGTCTAGCCACAAGCCTGTTCCCAAGACATGATCTTATGTCTTCCAAACTGCTCATTCCTGAGATTTAAAAAAAAAAAAAAAAAAAAAGTTGCTGTTTTAATCCACTACATTACTACATTTAGGGTTCATTTATTATGTAACAATAGATAACAAATGCAGGGAGTAAAGAAATTTCCTTATTTAGAGTTTCTGTCCCCTAACCTGACCAGAAAGAAGACCAACATGTCTGTTGGAACAATAATTCGTAGCAGAAAAAAGTCTCTATCTTCATGGAGGAAGATATAAATTAAACAAATAATTAAGTGAGATATAAGTTTTTTTACTGAGCTATAATTGATGTAAAATATTATATTAGTTTCAGGTATACGACATAAAGATTCAGTATTTGTATATATGGGGAAATGGTCACCACAGCAAGTCTAGTTAACATCCATCATCATACATAGTTACGATTTTTTTCTTGTGATTCAACTTTCAAATATATAATACAGTATCATTAACTATAGTCATCTAGCTGTACATTACACCTTCATGACTTATTTTATAATTGGAAGTTTGTATCTTTAGACCATCTTCACCGATTTAATCCCCTACCCCCCCAAAATAAGTTTATTTTGTTTTCTAACTTCATTGAACTCATGACTGAATATAGTTTTCTATTTTTTCTTTGAAATGCTAGAAACATTGTTGACTGCATAAACCTTTGTTTCAGTACTAGATCCCTTTAGTCAAAACGATTTTTTGAGAGATAATCCATGATCTGATAGAAGACATAAAGAAATGTAGAAAACAAGACATGTTCTAACACACTGTTCCATTTTAACATAGCTGATGAATGTTAGAGGAAAGAATCAATTTCGAAACTGAGAAAAGAAAAGGAGGAAATCATCACTGCTCTTAATCACATTTCTGAGACTCTGGGGAGTTGTCACCTTTTTTTTGTTTTGAGATTTGACCTGAGTGAAAAGAGAGATTTATTTAACATTTTTTTTTTCATTTTCTCATGCCTATAGAAGTACCAATTAAATCTTTGAAAAACCATCACTACAAGAAAATAACCAAGACTCTTCAATGTTGCTATTGAAGGATAAAGAAGGAAGATGGCTTACTTGCTATTTAGTAAAGGAGAATCTTTTAAAGGATTTGATTCTTAGCACCTTTCCTTGAGAACTGATTACTCCCTAATGGAAAAGGAGAACAATTCTCTTTGTGGTAAATTAGAGTTTTCCCTGAGGGATTATTCAAGGGAAATATGTGGAGTACAAAGGATTTTATATAAAGAGATTTAATATAAGAAAATGCTAAACACAAGGTAGAAAAGAATTTTATCCAAAGAATTACTATTAAGCTTCAGAGAAATCACTTAGAATAGAAAATAACAGTGTTGAGTGCAGCATAAGTGAACCAGAGACATCGGAGAATGAACAACAGTGAAATGGATCAAAAAATTCTGGAAAAAAACAGATGTGTAATTTTTACAAATTTGCATTTGAATAGTGATTTGTAACTAAAAGATTTCCACATGTTTTCTCCAGTTGTGTTCTTATAAAAATACTGGAGGTAGAAAAAGCTGGTATTATTTTACTATGGATGAGAAAAAGTGAGATCCTTCATGGTTAAGTAAAATCCTAAGAAAAAATAAATAAGATTTCCCAGTATAAGTCCTTTATTAGAATTTTTCCACATTATTTATTATGGCATTAAATTCTATTAAATTTTAAAGGGCCTTATGGAATTATGTCATTTCTTTATGACTTTCTTTCACAAGTAGAAATTAGAAAATGTGACTGCCATAAATCCTCAGTTAGGAAACTTTAGGCTGTTCTGCAGAGCTTTGCATTACTTTAGTAAGTTAAACATAAATTTTTGGAGGTATTTTAGAACAAGATTATTGCTCCCAAATAGATTAATCCCTTGCCAGTCTCTCCATCATGCCCTGGGGATCTTCTCCACACTAGCAGTTAAAAAACGAAAAGCTCAAAATACAGACAAAAGAGAGATTTTAAGAACAAAACAAAACAAACAAAAGTTTCGACATTAACACCTCTCAAAATTTTTTATAAGTGTAACCAAATTATACACCAACATTTTTCAAATAATATTTTATAAAATTTCAGTCCCTTTGCTTCTTTTTAGAATTTTCTTCCTTATAATGAACTCATTATCTATTTAAATTACAAATACACTTTATAACAGTGAATGTATCTCTAGATATGAATTTCATACAAATGGGTTAATTCATAGCACAATTTAGTTACTTCTAATAGATTTCTAAACCTATGTAGGCATGGTTCAGGAGAAAAACCATAGGTTTCAGAGTCAGAATAGATACAATCTTGACCCTAATTTTTGGAGATATGTAAAAACCAGTTAAAGCCTTTCGACATTTTTTAAGAAAAATCTCCTTTCCTGAAAATTATTATCTAAAACCTAATCCAAACTAATAATTTGCCATTCTCAGGTTTTTTCCTTGTTATACTTTCTTCATGTTTATATGCTTGAATTTGACCATCCTGAATATTACTCTAAGATTTAGTCAGTATCTTTTTCTTTTGCCTATTTAATATTTTAAGCAACATCCAGTTTCTCAATCATCCTGCTTCAAATGGGTCCATATCCCACTCAACCAAGAAATTGATGTACAAACATTAATCCCATCAGTCCAAATTGTTGTGTGTAAGAAATGCCACAGTAATCTTTTTTTTCTAATCAAATAAAATAAGCCTCTGAGTCTATCTCTCCCATGTTGGCAGGCAATTGAATCTCGGTTTTGAACGCTGCCTCTGCTCACTCATCTTCATAGGATTGAACAAACAGTATGACCCTGACCACTTTTTGAAATTTGAAACAAAACTAGGATATACAAAAACACAAACACTGACATATTAGCATTCTCAAAAACCTAATAAGTGGCTCAGTTTGTTTCATGATGCTGGAATCAGAGTCATGCTCATTTTACCTTGGGTAATGCTGTTTATCGTAAAAAAAAAAAAAAAAAAAAAAAACACTAAAATATATGGTCAATAAAAATCATTTAAAAATTAAATAAAAATGCT
>NW_011888869.1:2881496-2894135 GCF_000151845.1 Pteropus vampyrus
CCATTGTGTGAGCACCAGAGGGGTCAATGAGGCGTTTTGGTGCCATGCGAGCTGCTGATTTTTTCTTCAGCAGCAGATCAGCACACTTTATGCTTTGTCCCATAGGTCTAGCCACAAGCCTGTTCCCAAGACATGATCTTTTGTCTTCCAAACTGCTCATTCCTGAGATTTAAAATAAATAAATAAATAAATAAAAGTTGCTGTTTTAATCCACTACATTACTACATTTAGGGTTCATTTATTATGTAACAATAGATAACAAATGCAGGGAGTAAAGAAATTTCCTTATTTAGAGTTTCTGTCCCCTAACCTGACCAGAAAGAAGACCAACATGTCTGTTGGAACAATAATTCGTAGCAGAAAAAAGTCTCTATCTTCATGGAGGAAGATATAAATTAAACAAATAATTAAGTGAGATATAAGTTTTTTTACTGAGCTATAATTGATGTAAAATATTATATTAGTTTCAGGTATACGACATAAAGATTCAGTATTTGTATATATGGGGAAATGGTCACCACAGCAAGTCTAGTTAACATCCATCATCATACATAGTTAGGATTTTTTTCTTGTGATTCAACTTTCAAATATATAATACAGTATCATTAACTATAGTCATCTAGCTGTACATTACACCTTCATGACTTATTTTATAATTGGAAGTTTGTATCTTTAGACCATCTTCATCGATTTAATCCCCTACCCCCCAAAAATAAGTTTATTTTGTTTTCTAACTTCATTGAACTCATGACTGAATATAGTTTTCTATTTTTTCTTTGAAATGCTAGAAACATTGTTGACTGCATAAACCTTTGTTTCCGTACTAGATCCCTTTAGTCAAAACAATTTTTTGAGAGATAATCCATGATCTGATAGAAGACATAAAGAAATGTAGAAAACAAGACATGTTCTAACACACTGTTCCATTTTAACATAGCTGATGAATGTTAGAGGAAAGAATCAATTTCGAAACTGAGAAAAGAAAAGGAGGAAATCATCACTGCTCTTAATCACATTTCTGAGACTCTGGGGAGTTGTCACCTTTTTTTTGTTTTGAGATTTGACCTGAGTGAAAAGAGAGATTTATTTAACATTTTTTTTTTCATTTTCTCATGCCTATAGAAGTACCAATTAAATCTTTGAAAAACCATCACTACAAGAAAATAACCAAGACTCTTCAATGTTGCTATTGAAGGATAAAGAAGGAAGATGGCTTACTTGCTATTTAGTAAAGGAGAATCTTTTAAAGGATTTGATTCTTAGCACCTTTCCTTGAGAACTGATTACTCCCTAATGGAAAAGGAGAACAATTCTCTTTGTGGTAAATTAGAGTTTTCCCTGAGGGATTATTCAAGGGAAATATGTGGAGTACAAAGGATTTTATATAAAGAGATTTAATATAAGAAAATGCTAAACACAAGGTAGAAAAGAATTTTATCCAAAGAATTACTATTAAGCTTCAGAGAAATCACTTAGAATAGAAAATAACAGTGTTGAGTGCAGCATAAGTGAACCAGAGACATCGGAGAATGAACAACAGTGAAATGGATCAAAAAATTCTGGAAAAAAACAGATGTGTAATTTTTACAAATTTGCATTTGAATAGTGATTTGTAACTAAAAGATTTCCACATGTTTTCTCCAGTTGTGTTCTTATAAAAATACTGGAGGTAGAAAAAGCTGGTATTATTTTACTATGGATGAGAAAAAGTGAGATCCTTCATGGTTAAGTAAAATCCTAAGAAAAAATAAATAAGATTTCCCAGTATAAGTCCTTTATTAGAATTTTTCCACATTATTTATTATGGCATTAAATTCTATTAAATTTTAAAGGGCCTTATGGAATTATGTCATTTCTTTATGACTTTCTTTCACAAGTAGAAATTAGAAAATGTGACTGCCATAAATCCTCAGTTAGGAAACTTTAGGCTGTTCTGCAGAGCTTTGCATTACTTTAGTAAGTTAAACATAAATTTTTGGAGGTATTTTAGAACAAGATTATTGCTCCCAAATAGATTAATCCCTTGCCAGTCTCTCCATCATGCCCTGGGGATCTTCTCCACACTAGCAGTTAAAAAACGAAAAGCTCAAAATACAGACAAAAGAGAGATTTTAAGAACAAAACAAAACAAACAAAAGTTTCAACATTAACACCTCTCAAAACTTTTCATAAGAGTGTAACCAAATTATACACCAACATTTTTCAAATAATATTTTATAAAATTTCAGTCCCTTTGCTTCTTTTTAGAATTTTCTTCCTTATAATGAACTCATTATCTATTTAAATTACAAATACACTTTATAACAGTGAATGTATCTCTAGATATGAATTTCATACAAATGGGTTAATTCATAGCACAATTTAGTTACTTCTAATAGATTTCTAAACCTATGTAGGCATGGTTCAGGAGAAAAACCATAGGTTTCAGAGTCAGAATAGATACAATCTTGACCCTAATTTTTGGAGATATGTAAATACCAGTTAAAGCCTTTCGACATTTTTTAAGAAAAATCTCCTTTCCTGAAAATTATTATCTAAAACCTAATCCAAACTAATAATTTGCCATTCTCATGTTTTTTCCTTGTTATACTTTCTTCATGTTTATATGCTTGAATTTGACCATCCTGAATATTACTCTAAGATTTAGTCAGTATCTTTTTCTTTTGCCTATTTAATATTTTAAGCAACATCCAGTTTCTCAATCATCCTGCTTCAAATGGGTCCATATCCCACTCAACCAAGAAATTGATGTACAAACATTAATCCCATCAGTCCAAATTGTTGTGTGTAAGAAATGCCACAGTAATCTTTTTTTTCTAATCAAATAAAATAAGCCTCTGAGTCTATCTCTCCCACGTTGGCAGGCAATTGAATCTCGGTTTTGAACGCTGTCTCTGCTCACTCATCTTCATAGGATTGAACAAACAGTATGACCCTGACCACTTTTTGAAATTTGAAACAAAACTAGGATATACAAAAACACAAACACTGACATATTAGCATTCTCAAAAACCTAATAAGTGGCTCAGTTTGTTTCATGATGCTGGAATCAGAGTCATGCTCATTTTACCTTGGGTAATGCTGTTTATCGTAAAAAAAAAAAAAAAAAAAAAAAAAACACACTAAAATATATGGTCAATAAAAATCATTTAAAAATTATAAAAATGGTATATAAGGGCAAGTCATTTTGTAATCTTGGTCTGTGGAAAACTCCTGTTGTCCTTACATATGGAAAGAAATAATCTCACCATAATTTTTCTCATGCTCTATTTCTTCCATTGTCTCCCAGTGCACATGCGCTCTCTCTCTCGCTCTCTCTCTCTCTCTCTCTCCCTCTCTCTCTCTCTCTTAATCTATAATTAATAGAGCATACAATAATAATGCGCATCATTTTTGTGCAGAGATATGACAGCTACCTAATGGATATTGATACCCTTTATGTTCACCATGTAAAATGGCCAACTGAATCAGGCTGTAATGTTGAGTCCACTCATTCTTGCTCCACAAAGGACATTTTAACTTACATGTTAGACATCTCCTGTGACTGCTTTTGTTGGAAATGGAACAATGAAATCGGAAATCACTTTCAGGCTTTGAAATTTGTCAATGTAAAACACAAAATCAATAAAAGTTGATAAAGCTTATTTGAGATATTTTTTACCTATAGAATCAGTGGCATAACAGAACCTACTTAAATTAAAAAGGGGAAAAAATGGTAGAAAGAAAAATAAATTTGCCCTCCAGCTTTCCAGGATCTCCCAGCATGAAATCTTAGGCAAAACTGTTTTCTATATGGAGTTGTGACGTATATTATATCCAGTTTTACATTCCCACCTAGTAAAATTTATCTGTCTTAGGTCACTATTATATTCAAACATTTACTAACCAACAAAAAACCTAAATATAAAACCGGGATAATTGTGGCTCAATGGGTTAATATCCCCATGTTCAATTTATTTTAAGGAATTCAATGATTTAATCCAAATTATAAGAACTTTCAACTCTTACGATGGAGTTTGAAGATATGTTATGTTGATGGGCGATAATTCCCATCTAGTAATATCACTTGAATTGATAGTATCATTGCCTTCATGAGTTTGTATGGTGATGATAGTAAAAATACTCCTACTCTTTTAGTTAATGGAATAAATAAATAATATATGAAATCAAATAACCAAAATTGCTACATAAATTCAATACGAACACTAGATATCACCATGAGATTTTAGATCCTCCAAAAATCTCATATATTGTGTTTCTCCATTTTATTTTGCAAGGTTAATAGGAAATAAAATATGCTAAAGCACTAAGCACATATAGTAAGTAATATCTATATTAGAAGGCTTAGAATCTGAAAATTCTGAAACTGAAAGTAATGAAGTTATTATACCAAGATTATAAAGCTAGATAAAAACATTTTGGAAAAAGAACCCACGTCTTTAAGACATTGCTGCACAATTCTTTCTGCTATATCATGTTGCATTTCATTAGCATAATGCTATCATTTTCTCCCGAATTCTCCACATATTGCAGGATAGTCTTGATTTGTTTACTAATATTCCCAAGTTTTTGAATACTAAATGTCTTCCTTATTGAGAAAAATTATTGCTTTCAAAAATTATACTTCATTTTATTAAATAGCTTTCATCTTTAATGTAGTCATAATGAGGCTTTTAAATGTTTTAGAAAAAAATAAACACACCCAAAATGCATCACTTCTATTTATGTTAATAAAGTTTAAGTATTACCCTATGAACTTGCTCTTGCCATACTTAAATTTTGTGTGGACTAACACACACACAAAAAGATACAAATTACCAGTATTAGAAATAAAAGAGAAAGTGTCACCACTGATCCCATGAACATTAAAAAGGAAGTTAAAAATATTATGAACAACTTTATGCCCTCAAATTTTGATAACTTAGATGAAATGGACCAATTCCTTAAAGACACAAAGCACCAAAACACACACAAGAAAGATTAGCCCTCTATCTGTTTAAAAAATTGAATTGATAACTTTTAAATCTTCCAAAAAGGAAATCAACATCCTCAGATGGTATCACTGGTGAATTATATCAAAATTTAAGAAGGGAAAAATACACATTCTCTACAATTTCTTCCAGAAAATGGAAAAGAACACTTTGTAACTGTATGAAACCAGAACTAATCTACTACTAAAACCAGATAAAGACATTTCAAGAAAACTACAGAATATCTCTCAGGAACATAGACATAAAAATCTTTAACAAAATTCCTTTTAGTGTATATTTCTGGTTAGTGTGGACCACAAGGAGATTCTCCTGAAATTTTGAAAGGCAGAAAGTTGGTGGCAACTGTTCTGTAGCATACACTAGCTGTTGCTGATCTACTGACTTACCTCATTGGCAGGTAGCAACAGCTAGACCAGATGTATGAGTGTGGCTTTGAGGCAAAAGACCTCAGCTTCTGTAGGATGCCTTGTCATCAAGGACAGAGGCAACAAGAATGTATACAAGTTTCAGCCCATCCTTGTAGGTTTAAGCCCATGCTCATGGGATTCTTGTCTGTTCCTAATGTTCTCTTCCTCCTGACTACCTGCCCAGTGAACTTCAAGCTCCAGCATCAATCAGGAGCTGAGACAGTCTTGCAGTGTATGTATGTGTATATATATATATATATATATATATACACACACACACACACACACACACATATATATATACACATACATATATATACATACATACATATATACACACATACATATATACAGATATGTATGTGTTCTATATATATGCATATATATATATATATATATATATATATATATATATATATATATATATAAAATATCCTACTGGTTTTATTTCTCTGATAGACTACTTAATATAAGCAGTGATCTCAATATGAAGCCAAAAGAAATATCAAAGTTAAAGTGAAATCCATGTAAGATTTCTTATGAATTCCTTTTAAAATATTATTTCAAAATATGTGGAGAACCGGACCATTTAGCTTTGGATACCAAGGAAGAAGAAACTTTAAATATTGATAATGTCAAATGCACCATACACCTCAAGGTGAAGATTAGATGGTATCTGTTGGATTTAGTAATTCTAAAATCACTCTGTACCTTAGTTAATGAAGTTCCACTAGATATATAAGAACTGAAGGTAGATTGCAGTTGATTTGAGAAGTACACAGGGGTTGAGAATTTGGAGCTAGTAATTGTTGACATCTATTTCAAGAAAATGAAAATTTAAATAATAACTAGGAGATTAAATATTAATTTGTATCTTAAAGAATGGAGAGATTTATGCATGTATAAGATGAATGGAAAAAATCACATAAGCAATATGAAACGTGCATGAGAAGATGTGAAAGATAAAGCAATATCTCAGTGAAGCAAGAGAAAATTAAGGCTGGGTATACAAGGAAGTTGGTCTTCAACACAACTCTTCTTCTGGCATTGATGGCAAGACATGTCCTTATAAGAGAAAAGAGAAGAAAAACAAAGCAGGCCATATTAAGGGAAAGCTTAATCTCCCACCAAAAGTGCCTCTGATGCACAGGCAAGATTCTAGTTGGTTTCGGGACCTGATTCAGCACAATCGTAAGTCATATTAGGTTTTGCCCCAAAATTTTCACACATGCAAAATCAGGTGAAAACAAATACTAAATTCAGCCTAGAAGTGAGAAAAAAATTGCAATAGGGTAACTACCATGAGAGCAAGGGTCAGTATTACCTATTTTTCCTAAATAAGGTTGATTATTATTTATAAACAAAAGAGCTTCAAGCCTTCTCTTTCCCCTATCCCTTATCACCAGGTAAGGAGAAATAACATCTTCTAGAACTCTATCCTTGTCTCTGTCTAATTTAATCAGCTGACCTTGTTATTCAAAAGATGTGAGTTTGTTAAAGGAAATGCGTTTGTGTTTTGCATTTAAGATGTACAAAATCATGTCAGAAGTTTCCTGAAATATCCTAAGTTGAAGAAATGCCATCATTACGATGTTTGGATCCCATAAATGAACCCTGGAGTGTAGAAGCAGGACCCAGTACATTTAAACAATATATTTGGCTGTATTGTCACGCTGCCCACCATATGCATACACAGAAAAACTGTCATGTGTTTATTAAATATTTGTAAGAAAATCTTTAGTTACATAATTGTTGCCTAGAGATGTTATGGAAATATCACATATTCTAAAATGATTTATTTTGCTGATTTCTGCTACTGCCACTAAAGAATTACTTGCTTCTGGGTACAGTCAATTCATTTTTTCCTCAGGTATACAGCTTAATTATATAGATAAAGTAACACACCTAGGGCTTAATTATATAGATAAAGTAACACACCTAGGAAATAGAACGTGCTTTTTGTAAAACAAATAAATGAAAAATATGAAACTAAAATATTAATTAAATTAGTATCTTAACAAAATAGCAAAACTGCCAGACATACCTTTTTTTGCTGTCATTTTAGTTGTTAATTTTTTTGTTTTTGGTTTTTCTTTGTTTCTGCTCATGTTTCTTATCAGATAAAGATAGCAGCCTATGTATGGTAAGTGCTTTAATGGAGGCATAAAGACAATGGCAACAGGGGAAGAGAAATAATTACGTACAGGAGAAGGCATGAATAGAAGGGATGGAAAGCTCTGAAGAAGACTGCATGAAGGAAAATAAATTTACTTGGACTTTGAAGATCAATTGGGATTTTATTCAACTGAAATATAAGAATAACACAAGTGTCATATATGTCGAGGGAAATGTAATGTGTAACAAATGACATCCAGCAGGATAAAATGAAACTGGCCATGTCACTCAAGTTCACTGAATAAGCATTAAAAAAATCTTTGGAGTAATGATTTGAATCTACAGAAGAAGCCATAAAATAATTTTAAAAAGAAGTCAGTATAGTGGTATGTGTGCCTTGCAGATATTCCTCTGAGGGCAGTGTTGAGAATTAACCTTAAGAAGGGAAAAAACTTGATGCAACGAAACCATTAGAAGAAGAATATCCTTTAAAAGTTACCTAAATAGGATAGTAGTGGTGTGCACAAAAGAAAGGGGTGGAGAGAAAATGTAGCAAAGGAGGAGGGAAGAAGAAACAAGAGAAAGAGGGAGAGGGGAAGCAGAAAGGAAGGAAAGAAGGGAGGAAAGATGGATTTTATAAATATTGGGAAAGTAGAATTAAGATGTTAATGACTCCTTGCATATAAGAAGAGAGATTAATCAAATGTGACTATAAAGTTTGATTTAAAAGCTTTTAGCTTAAACTTTAAGACTAAATTTTAATTCTATAATCATCTATTAAATTTGTTTTCTTTTTAAAATATATGCGACATTAAGATGATATACTCTTTCCCTCTTAAGACGTAGTTACAGATTGCTTATTAAAACGACAAATACTAATTCAATTAGTTTCCTCCTTCTTCATTGACACAACTTTGTTTCATTTCCAAATTTTCCTAAAATCTATTTCTATTTCACCTCATTATTTTAAATTTCTTTTCAGCATTATTTTAAAAAATAATTCAGAGTTATTACAGTTAAAACTTTTTGTACTGCTAACCATTAAGAGATCCTAATTTTTAAATGATAGCATCCTATATAACTCAATAGCTGAAATGTTACTAGTACTTTGTATTGCACTTGTTTATATTACCTAGCTGCCCATTATCCCAACTAAGAGAAGCTACTCAGCACACAATCCCCACTGCACAGGCAAATGATGGGCAGACATGTTCTCACGGGGACTCACTCATGCTCACTCCCTTCAGCCATAGCTAATTGCAATATACTGTCTGCCTGAAAATATGAATGGAGCCAGAATCCCTCTCTTTTGTAATGTGAGCTAAGAAATTTCAAGACAATAAATTTGGTTAATAGAGAAAGCCGGAGATAGAAGGTTAAGTCCCAAATCAAAGTTATAAAAGCGAACTCTGTAAATAACCTGAGGAAGCCAGTCAGTAAGAGAGAAAAATGGAGTGGACAACAGAGAGAAGCGGAACAGCCTAGAAAGAGAAAGGCAATGTGGTATATGAAAGAGAACAAGAAGAATATTCATGAGACATAATATCTTTCCAACTCTCTCTTAAATACCTCCTTTTAAAAGAAGTAAGCTGCATGTATATTCTGTTTCTTATAACCAAAATAGTCTACCTAAAGCTTTCAACAAATCTCTTCCAAGTCGCCATTTCTGGGAGCTAAACTGTGACTAAACTCCTTTCTCAGAGGTATGCCAGAGGATGAAGGGACACACCACAGTTTCTGGTCTCGACTGATGGAAGGATATGAGATAATAAATAACTAAGCCTCTGTGTTTAAATTAAGTGTATTTAAGTTATAGATATTATCTATAACTCTTTTTTTATTTGCAACATAATATTAGTTCAGAACGACTATGTGGTTTTGTAGAAGAAATGAAAAATCCTTCCATCTTCTGTATGTACTTGTTCTCACTTGAAGCAGGTTAGCTCTTTATTATTTATTTTAGCAAAAAGACAAAGGGATAAAGAACAAGAGCAGATATTTTCCAGGCACAGAAGCAGTATTTTTGACCTTTAGAATAAAATCAGGAAATATCATTCATCCTATCATAGCATGAGAAAACAAGCAATATATCCTTGATGTGGAAAGCCTGCTGCTTTCAGGTCCCTTCACATCATAAATCGTCCTCGGAAATTATGAGCCTCCCTCAGAGAGCCCTAAAAACATTTCTGAGAGTATACTTGCATGATATTAAAAAAAAAAAAAAAAAACAATTTTGACTTGACCAAATCAGCAAACTGGGATTATCTTAATGAGGGAAAAAAACTGTCATCAGAGGAGACAATTTAGAAGACTAATTCTAATTCTACTAATTATAGAATATATTCTAATGACAGGAGCTCTTTTTGTTAGAACACGGGAGAAGAAAATGAAACTGTCAGCAATACATTTATGTTTATAATATAAATTATATTATATTTATTATATTATATAATGTCTATAAGACAAAAATATAACTCCTACAGGAGTGGTATCATGAAATGGAGGGAAGGGGTTAAGATTACTTTATCATTTCAAATGGGCTCATCACTCTTTAGTGGTGTAAGCAATTAAAACATCCTTCCATAAGAGTTCATCAACATTTACTGTGATGAATAATTTTATGCATTAACCTGACTGGGTCATGGGATGCACAGATATCTGGTTAAACAGTATTCTGGCTGCGTCTGTGAGGATGTTTTCAGAATAGATTAGCATTTGAAATGGTGGACTGAGTTAAGCAGGTTGCCCACCCTAATGTGACTGGATATCACCCCAACTGTCCAGAATCTTAATAGAACAAAAAAGAAGAGAAAGGGAGAATTCTCGCTTTCCACCTGACATGGTGAACTTGGACATCAGTATTCTCCTGCTCCTGGACTGGGGCTTATACCATTGGCATTCTTGGCCTTTAGACTTGGGCTGGAACTTACACCATTGACCCTCAGTTCTCAGGAATTTGGACTATGATTTGAACTCACACCTTCAGTTCTTCTGGTTCTCAGGCTGCTGACCTTCGATTGGAACTACACCACTGTCTTATCTGAATCTCTAGCTTGTAAACTTCTCAGTCTCCATTACCATAGATAGATAGATAGAGATAGATAGATAGGTAGATATAGATATCGATATCTATATCTATCTATCTATCTATCTATCTATATATATATATTGTCCCTTGTTGATTCTATTTCTCTAAAGAAACTTGACTAATACATATTGTGGAACTGAGAGTGGTTCTAGAGGAACAGAATTTTAAGAATGAGTTTTCTATAATCACAAATATAATGAACAATTTGGTGACGGACAGAAGTGAGGGGGTTGGGGGACTGGGAAAATAGGGTGAAAGGTTAAAGAAGCACAAATTCGTAGTTGATAATTGGTCATGAGGAGGGGGAGTATGGCAGAGGGAATGCAGTTAGCATTAATATGATGGCTAAGAGGAGGGCCAGAAGAGGGAGGGAGCAATTGGGGGGATCATTTTATGAACTATATAGACGTCTAACCAATGTTCTGTATACTTAAAACTAATTTAAACAAATACATTTTTTAAAAAGAATGAATTTTCTAAATTGGTTCTGATATTTCTGGAATTGGCTCTCTAATCCGAATCAATTTAAAAATGATAATAACTATATTTCCAGTGAAAGAGAGCTCTGGTATTCATGCGATGACCCCATGATCTGGTAACAGAGATATGCAAAATATCTCTGTTGGATACTCCTAATCAACCACTTATCAGAAGCAAGAAGCTGAGGGACTATGCATATCTTACTTTCATTTTTGGAAAACTAACAAATATAATAAGATTGACATTGCTGGACAAAGTGATAAAAAAAAACAAGGGATGAGCTCAAGAATTCAAATTTTAGCTCAGATGCCGTATAAATAACTTAAAAGCTTCAATGTGTGCCATTATGGAGACATAGTAGCTGCAGGGCTGAGAGTGCTGAAAATCAAAGGCATAATCACATTTTGAGATTGGCTGAATTACAAAGCAAGCTGAACTCCCAGGCTCACAGGGTGTCTACCGATTGGGAAAAAATGGAATCCTATAAATCGAGATGAGAATTGTGGGAAGACACTAATGAAGCTGGGGACTTTGAGTCTCTAAACTCTGATGAGTCTTCTTTGCCAGTGGAAGCAGCCTCCCCTCATCTGAAGGGATTAACCCTGCACTGCCTGAGGAATCAGTGATGCATCCCCTGAGTCAGTTGCCAGGAAGGACAATGTTGATTCTCCTGCAGACACAGTCCCACCACCACTGTTAGCGTCTACACATATGATTAGACTCAAGTCATAACAGGCCCATAATTATAAAGTATAGTGTGTCACCGATGAGAAGGTGCGCTACACTCCAAAAGAGCTACTTGAGCTTTCTAATTTATAAAGACAAAAATCTAGAAAACATGTAGAAATGAATACTTAAGGGTGTGGGATAATGGTGAAAGGAACATAAAGTTGGAACAAGCCAAATTGTATTGATATGGACTCACAAAGCAGAGATTCTGCATTTAATGCTACAACTTGCATTGTAAATAGGGCTCTAACAGTTGGGTTAGCTGGCTAATGAATGCACCAAAGGGTGGTCCACAATGAGTGAATTAGAAATGCTGGGCCTGCCTTGGTTTAACGGAGAGGAAAGGATTCAAAGGTTTAGAAAGATTGATGTGTTAGAGTGGATTTGTCATTTAAGACCTACTCACCTACAGTGGGAGAGTCCAGAACACATACTTTTCACCAATACTGTGAGAAATAAATTTGTGAGGGGAGCCCTGGAATCCTCAAAGAGCTCTGTGATCGACTTCTCTGTAGACTAGATCTTACATGGGAGCTCTAGTCACTGAATTGTGAAACCTTAATGCAATGGGAGTGATTGACTCCTAGGATAATAGAGACCAAGTGGTGGCACTCAATTGCCAAAGTCAAAGTGGGTACCGTCACTCTAATGGACAGGAGAGTTAAAACAGCAATCAGAATAGTCTGATTTACACAGACTTATGGCATTGGCTAGTTAACCAGGGTGTTCCTAGAAGTGAAATAATTAGGAAGCCTACAAAAGTCTCATTTGATCTGTGTGAGTAGAAAAGTTCTAGGTCAAGTGAACAGGTCTAACTTGAATCATAAAT
>NW_011888869.1:2894185-2904053 GCF_000151845.1 Pteropus vampyrus
AATGAAGCTGGGGACTTTGAGTCTCTAAACTCTGATGAGTCTTCTTTGCCAGTGGAAGCAGCCTCCCCTCATCTGAAGGGATTAACCCTGCACTGCCTGAGGAATCAGTGATGCATCCCCTGAGTCAGTTGCCAGGAAGGACAATGTTGATTCTCCTGCAGACACAGTCCCACCACCACTGTTAGCGTCTACACATATGATTAGACTCAAGTCACAACAGGCCCATAATTATAAAGTATAGTGTGTCACCGATGAGAAGGTGCGCTACACTCCAAAAGAGCTACTTGAGCTTTCTAATTTATAAAGACAAAAATCTAGAAAACATGTAGAAATGAATACTTAAGGGTGTGGGATAATGGTGAAAGGAACATAAAGTTGGAACAAGCCAAATTGTATTGATATGGACTCACAAAGCAGAGATTCTGCATTTAATGCTACAACTTGCATTGTAAATAGGGCTCTAACAGTTGGGTTAGCTGGCTAATGAATGCACCAAAGGGTGGTCCACAATGAGTGAATTAGAAATGCTGGGCCTGCCTTGGTTTAACGGAGAGGAAAGGATTCAAAGGTTTAGAAAGATTGATGTGTTAGAGTGGATTTGTCATTTAAGACCTACTCACCTACAGTGGGAGAGTCCAGAACACATACTTTTCACCAATACTGTGAGAAATAAATTTGTGAGGGGAGCCCTGGAATCCTCAAAGAGCTCTGTGATCGACTTCTCTGTAGACTAGATCTTACATGGGAGCTCTAGTCACTGAATTGTGAAACCTTAATGCAATGGGAGTGATTGACTCCTAGGATAATAGAGACCAAGTGGTGGCACTCAATTGCCAAAGTCAAAGTGGGTACCGTCACTCTAATGGACAGGAGAGTTAAAACAGCAATCAGAATAGTCTGATTTACACAGACTTATGGCATTGGCTAGTTAACCAGGGTGTTCCTAGAAGTGAAATAATTAGGAAGCCTACAAAAGTCTCATTTGATCTGTGTGAGTAGAAAAGTTCTAGGTCAAGTGAACAGGTCTAACTTGAATCATAAATACAAGGAGTCATAGCCTGTCAATCAATTCCCACATTGAGCCAGTTTATAGACCCAGAATCCCTTGAATGAAGGAGAGGCCAGTTCTCCTTAAAGAAAGACCTCAGTATGCTACTAAATATAACTTTAGTAGTTATACTGTTACTCTTTCTCTCAGCTTTCCCCAACAGGACCTATAATCTTTTATGAGAGTAGTTGTACATTGGAGGGAAAAAATAGACACTTCAGGAACTATTAAACACTGATACTGAACTGACACTAATTCCAAGAGACCCAAAATGTCTCTGAAGCCCAACAGTCAGAATAGGGGCTTATGGAGGTCAGGTAATCAATGGAGTTTTAGCTCAGGTCCATCCCGCAGTGGGCCTAGTAGCACCTTGAATTCACCTTTGGTTATTTCCCCATTTCCAAAACGCATAATTGGAATACATCTGGCAGTTGGCAGAACCCCACATTGGTTCCCTGAACTGTGGAATGAAAGCTATTATTGTGAGAAAGCCAAACTGGAAGCCACCAGCACTGCACCTATCCAGGAAAATAGTAAACCAAATAAAATATCACATTCCTAGAGAGACTGCAAAGATTAGTGCTACCGCTATGGACCTGAAGGATGCAGGGGTAGTGATTCCCACTGCATCCTCATTCAACTCAACTATTTTGCCTGTATAGAAGCTAGATGGATCTTGGAGAATGATAATGGATTTTCATAAGCTTATCCAGGTAGTGATTCCAATTGCAGTTGTTGTAGCTGATGTGGCTTCATTACTTGTGGCTTCATTACATCCCTTGGTACCTGGCATGTAGTTATTTTTCTGACAAATACTTTTTTCTCCATACCTGTCAATAAAGACTATGAGAAGCTGTCTGCTTTCATCTGGCAAGGCCAGCAATATATTTTCACCATCCAGGAGTATAACAACTCTCCAGCTCTATGTCATAATTTACTTTGTAGAAATTTTGATGACTTTCCCCTTCCACAAAATATCACACTAGCTCATTATGTTAATGACATGTTTCTGACTGGACCTAGTGGGCAAGAAGAAGCAACTACTTTAGACTTATTGGTAAGATATATGAATGTCAGAAGATGAGAAATATATCTGACTAAAATTCATGGACCTTCTACCATAGAGAAATTTCTAGCAGTCCAGGATGTAAGGCTTTTCAAAATATCTATTGCAAGGTAAAGGATAAGTTGTTATACTTGGCTCTTCCTACAACTGAAAAAAAGTGTAATGCCTAGTGAGCCATTTAGGATTCTGGAGGTAACATCTTGTTCATCTGAGTGTTTTACTCTGGCCTATTTATTAAGTGATCCAAAAAGCGCCTAGTTTTTTTGTGCAGCAAAGCAAACCATCGACAAAGTGGAAATACAGCCTAATGAATGCCAGAAAAAAACTTGTAAATCATATGTCTGATAAAGGGTTAATATCCAAAATATATAAAAAATATATAAACTCAATAGCAAAAAAAAAAAATCTGATTTAATAATTTGCAGAGGATCTCAATAGACATTTTTTCAAAGGAGACATACAGATAGCCAACAGGTATATGAAAAGGTGCTTAACATCACCAATCATCAAAGAAATGCAATTCAAAACCATCAAAAGATATCACCTCGCACTTGTTAGAATGGCTATTATCAGAAAAAAAAAAAAAAGATATAACAAATGCTGGTGATGATGTGTAGAAAAGAGAACACTTGTACACTGTTGATAGAAATGTAAATTGGTGCGGCCATTATGGAAAAACAGTATAGATATTCCTTAAAAATTAAAAATAGAACTACCATTACGATCCAGCCATTCCACTTCTGGCCACATGTCTGAAGAAAATAAATCACTATCTCAAAGAGATATCTACATGTTCACTGCCACATTATTTACAATAGTCAAGCATGGAAACAACCTAAGTATCCATCAACGAATGAATAGATAAAGAAAATAGAGCATATATACACAATGGGATATTATCCAACCACAAAAAAGAAGGAAACTTTGCCATTTGAAACAAAATGGATGGACCTTGAGGAAACTATGCAAAGTGAAATAAGTCAAGCAGACAAAGACAAATATAGTATCATGCTATTTATATGCAGAATCTTTAAAAAATCGTAGAAACGAAGTACAGATTGTTGGTCACTAAAGGTATGGCAGCGGAGCAGAGGGGTAGGTGAGGGTGGTCAAAATGGAAAAACTCCCAGTTTTTAGATGAATAAGTTCTGGGAACCTAATGTACAGCATGGTAACTATAGTTAACAATAATGTATTTACTTGAAAGTTGCCAAGAGAGTAAATCTTAAAAGTTCTCGCCATAAAAATTAATAAGTACATACATACCCTAACTATACATTTACCTTTGATGGAAATTAGTATATTTGTATTTAAACATTATTCAAGTTAACCAAAATTCCCTCTCTTTAGTTCTACATGCATAGCAAAACAAATGATATTAGATATCGAGCACTAATAATAGTATAGTACAGATATGCTACTTAAAAAAAAAATTACTCTTTTATAGCAGATTTCTTTTTTCTCCTCCTTTGTTTTTTTTGTTAATAGTTCATTTATGGATGAGTTTCTTAGAAGGTCTAGAACCTTGAACATTTAGATAGATGACCTTTCCATCTCTACTTAAAGTTATTTTCTCCAAATATACCAAAGAAAATAAGAGAGCTCTGTGCCTGAATTATCTAAATTATCTGATTTTATTTGCCCACATTATAAACAATGCTTAATTTGGCACATTTCATCCAAGATAAAGAGGTTACTTTTTAAAGCGTATTTAAAATAGGAAAAGTACGTGCCAAGTTTTTAGAAATATATATAACGAACATTTGGGGGCAACTGTGAGAAACATGAGATAACGTCACTCTGCTTGCAGAGGAAGAATTTAAATATAAAAAAAAATCATTTGTGTCATGTTTATTGAACATATTTTAATTGCAATTATAGAAAATCACCTGAACTAACTCAGTGTCATACAAAGGATTTATTGGTACATGTAACTAATCTTTGTCAAAAGCAAGGGTGTACCTGGGCCACAAAGTGACTGGATCAAAGGACTTGAAAATTTCCAAAATCGACTCCCACTTCTTGCCTTTTGTTCTCAACCACTTTAATCAATGAATCTGTTTCTTCCAGTAACTTGGAAGCAAAAAACACCAAAGATCTTATTAATATTTCTGATTCTCATTTCTGGGAAAATAATAATAATTTTTTTCCTAATGTTAACTCTAAAAATCCCTAGGAAGTGTTGTTATTGGCACAAATTGAATAAATTATCCACCTTTGGACAAATAATCATAGTCAGGGAGGTGGACTATCATAATGGAGCCAACCCGGGTCAGGTACTACATCCTAGATGATCACTGTAGCCATAGTGAGCTCTATCAGAAACACATGATTGAAGTGACAACAGTAATAAATTCAAGAACTAAAGGACTGCGAGAAGAAAGTCATTAGGTGTCCTCAGAAGTTAAAATAATTGAGTTGCCACATGACAGAACACACTATTATTAATGTTTATATTGAACACTTAAGCCATCGATTAGTTTTCCAATATAAAATTTGTTTTGAACACACCTGAGAACATAATATTTCAGGAATGGGAATAAAGTAATCTTGTCCAGGGTGCAGAGACCAATTATAGCTTTGTCATTAAAGTGCTGAATTGCTTGATTTCAGTGAAATAATTGCCACTTTGCTCAAGATATTCAATTTGACAGTTCGCAAAGCACTACCACACCTGCTGTTTATGATCCTAATTATGAGCGCAGTACAGAAACAACCACCAACAAATAACACGTCAGGATATATCAAAGAACAGAAAACAAAATAAAAGGTTTTAATACAATAAAAAACGAAGTGCTTATAAATGAAGAAGACCAAAGTAGTGGTATCTAAAATGGCACAATAATTTCCCCTGAATTATGTTCCAGAAAATAAATAACACTTAAAAAGAAACATAGCATTGCCTGCAGAGTTTGAAATTGCTGCCTCCAAGAGCATTATTTCCTGTTGATATCAATTTGCCTCAGGGACAAGATGTCTAACCAGCAGTCTGTCCCCAACTGAGTACCAACATTGTCTGCTGATGACCGAGTCCCTGTATGCATGGTCTGATTTTGTGTGGAGGTTTTGTTCTATAGCCCGAGGACTGTGTTCTGCTTGCAGGAAATGGCGCAGGCACTAAATGAACAAGTATCCAACATTGTGCTCTTGCATCTAAACTGACAATGTTTGTACTGCTTCCAACTGTTTTCATATTACTCACATGACCTAGCTGTTAAATACTTAAACCAGAAGTGACCAACATCTAAAGGTCATAACTGCTGATCACGGGTGCAGTATTTCTTGTACAGCAGCTTTTGGTCTTAGCCACGTTCATTGACCCTCGAGAAAATCAGAAGCACTCTTGATTCATGTTTTGTGGATGCCGTAACCATCCCATACCATCTACTAAAGGACAATCTCCCAGACGGTAGTGAATGTGAATTATTCATCCTTTCATCCCCTAGCACAGGTCATACTGAATAGTAAGCACTCGATAAAGTTTTGCTAAATAAATAATAGATAGGTAGATAGATAGATAGATAGATAGATAGATAGATAGATAAATGGCACTTCCAACTAGGAAAAAATAACTCCATTACAGGTTCAGAGAAAAGGCTTCCACAATGTAATGGCAACTATATCCATCCATAGGATAAGATGTTTACTGTATAACACAGTAATGATAGATACTACTTATTATTTATTATTTCACTGCCTTGACCATTAACAGAAAAATAAGCAAAGGGCTATTTCTGGAGTCCTGAAAGAGATAACAATGTCTTAGACATCAGTGGTAGCACATAAAGTGGTAAAAAGTTGGCAAATTCTGAATATACATTAAAAGTACAAAAACACGATGTGCTGATGAACTAGACATGTGAGGTGAGAGAAAACAGAAGAATACAGAAATACACAGAGACAGGGACAGGCAGAGAGACAGATGAATAAACAAACATAGAGGCAGAGAGAGGGGGGTCAGTATAGTAACGTTACAAGACCACGTGAGTAGATAAAGAAAAAAGAGCATCTGAGAACCAAATAAAAACATTCAGAGAGGTGACTGAAAAGGAGTTGCCAGTGAGGCAGGAGAAAAAACAAGTAAAGAAGTATTACCATAGGAGAAAATAATTCATTTTGTTAAATATTGCTTGTGAGTTAAATAAAATGAGGACTAAAAAATTGGTCATGGCTCTTAGAAAAGAGGTAGACAGGAAAATTAGTGAGGAAGTTTTGGGCAAAGACACTAACGTCATCATCTTAGAAGGGGTTGCCCTCATCCACCCACAATTAAGCAAGCTAGAAGGCATTTTTTTTAAAACTCACACAAAGAAACCAGTAGGCAGAGATTTAGGTACAAGTTTAAGCCAGTCACTCGCACCTGCGCAATGAAGATCCCAACGACCTTCAACTCACCTGAGCCTCATTATAATATGATGCATATGCTCGGAAGTTCATTAATATCATTATAACAGACTGAATTCTGGGAACAAACATGCGCAGAAAGCAAAATGATGAATCACTCAGTCCTGTCAATCATAATTGTCAATCAAGGAAACCCACTCCTAAGAAAAGTAACCACCCACAGCAAATAGGGATAAAAACCCCAAAGGCTTTGTTACCAGGCCTTTTGAGCCAGGCTTCTCTTGCTCAGGCACACTTCCACGTCTGGAAATGTACTTTCTCTTCTAATAAAACTTCTTTTCTACTGTATTTCGGTGTCTTGCTCAATTCTTTGTGCGAGACATCAAGAACCTGGACGATGTGCCGGGAAAGGATCCCACTCTCCAGTAACAGAACAAGGGGAAATTGATGGAAAAATTAAAAATTAAAATAAACACATTTTTTCTCTCTTTTCTCAGTATGTTATATACTCTTATTTTAAAATATACAACGAATGAGATTGAGATCATATCCTAAACCAAAGAAGGAAAGTAAAAAGCTGAAGAATTGAAACCTAGGAAAGCTGTGAATTAGAAAAGCTTATTTGGGCTGTTACAGATGAAAAATTTTAAGGATTTTCCTTAAAGAATTTCCTTATAGAATTGCATCTTTCATTTCTGAGGTAATATGTGAGTGACTGAGGGCAATACCTGCAGTTGAACGAACATAAGTCTAAATCCTTAATGAGTGACTTTGGATATTTTGCTTCCCTAAGATTCGATTTTCTCATTTGGAATAAGAAGAGTGCCTACCTCAAAACGTTGCAAAGATTTTATAAGATCATTTTGATGGAGCACACTGGCTAGCCCATACTAAACACTTTATCATGTTGATCATTTTTATTGCCTTTTATATTTGGGTATAAGTGTTTCCTTGAAAGTTTTGCTTGAAAGCTGTTGCAACTTAAAATGAGTTCTTGTCTTCTGTAATTAGTTTTTTAAATTAAAGGAGGGTATAATCTCTGAATAATGATTCAGATAGATTTTTTTAAAAAATGGTTGAGAGAATTTGCCACAACAAAAACTTTTTAAAGTTCTGTCCCCTTAGAAATGGAAACTCTCTGGAAACTAACACTAGACTTATCTATGAGATTTACAGTTATTTTGAGAATTCTACAGTGATCAAAACATGCACATTGAAATAACTGCCCAACCTCAATGCATTCTCACCACAAAAATGCTTTCTTTAATGTATATATAACCTTTTTTATATGTTATATATAAAACCTTTTTTATGTCAGGCATTATGCTTTAAATAGGTACTTTGCAGTCACATATTAAATTTAAACACCATTTTTTAAACACAAAAAAATGTTCATCTGAGGAACATTCTTAATTCTATTTTTCCTATTTTTTAGAACAGAAAAAATACTTTCAACAGCCAGGTATAGAAATAAAAGTTTTAAATTCCTAGAAAAAGTATTCTACAATCCCATCATTAGAAATGTAGTAGAGTGTATTTAATTCTGTGTTTCATTTAATGAAGAAATGAAAAACTTCCTTCTTGCGTCTTTCTGAAATTAATCAGGATACTGTAGTTCATAGTGATATGTTACTAGTTACTACCACACAGCCTAATTGGCAAGTATTTCAAAATTTT
Organism: Pteropus vampyrus; assembly: GCF_000151845.1. Taxonomy (NCBI): domain Eukaryota; kingdom Metazoa; phylum Chordata; class Mammalia; order Chiroptera; family Pteropodidae; genus Pteropus; species Pteropus vampyrus. Next base: position 2,902,321 of record NW_011888869.1, read on the forward strand.
TACATCATTATGTGATTGTAACTAAGTACATCTTACACTCAAATCACTAATAATATTTAAAATTATCTGGTGACTAAAAAATAAAAATAAAGCTAAACTGATTGATTACTATAAAGAGTAAGAAAAATAATACCTTAAATAAATTTTTTACCCAATTAGCCTCTTACTTTTCTCTTAATTTACAAAGTTCTGTTCTGCCCCCCATCACCTAATTCATTGATCTCAATTGTTTGTCTTTAAAATAATTCTGTGTTTGACATTAATTTACTGTATCGGTTGAAATTAATGTATCACATCTTTCTATGAAAACTTTGTGTTCTCACAGAGCTTGTCACACAGTCTAAATGCTCTCTAATCCAGATATAGGAACTTGATTTTTCACACCACTTCTCATTCTAATAACACAACATTTGGCTTAAAAATGTCTTATTTCTCTAATAAGTCTCTGGCTAGAATGCAGTGAACAGCTGTGCTTGTTCATGTTTTCTGGATCCATATATGCACACAAACTCAGTAGTACACAGGAAAAAAAATACCGTTTCCACCTTCCGATAATAATCCCAGCAGAGAATTAAAATTTATTTCTTTAATAAAAAGTCTGCTCAGATAAGCTTCTCTTCTGCCATCTGGTTTACCAAAATCAATATACTGTCTAGCTTCATGTAGTTATTTCATGACCTAAATAGCAAGAAGAAAAAGATAACTCTTTGTTATGTAAAAATTTAATTTAAGAAACTGAAATTAGCGATGTTAAATTTTTCAGTGTTCCTCATTTCAACAGTCTTTGGAGACTGATCAAATAGATTTTTATGTTCTAGGTTATTTAGGAAGGTTTATTATTAATAATATATTTTATTGATCACTTTGTTTCCCCCCTACCTTGTTTATGTCTTATTTTAAATATGAACCCCTAATCCCTCTTCTAATGGGATACTGTAACTACATTTAACCCTGTTGTGTTACTAAATTTAGCAGAGTTATACTGGAATGAAAAAGATTTGAGCAATCTCCTTGCTTTATGTCCAATTTATAATCATATATGAAAAAGCCAAGCAGTAAAAACTTGCTTCACAGGAATGCTTTAAAAGGATGAATTCTATAGCTATTCCATAAGTTAATTAATGATGACTATGTGAACAGAAAGAAAATATTGAGCAACAATAGATACCTTGTTTTATCTAGTATTTTATTAACCAATTTCTACTCATTTCAGCAAGTGTTAACTGAAACCCTATGAGGTCTAGTTTTCCTGAGATACTAAGAACGGAAATCTCAATAATGACCAGAGTTTCTGAAAACTGGGCAAAAGAAGAACAATATCCCCTATGAAGAAGATATCACCAGAAAGTGATGAATATGAAAGGGACATGTTCAAATAAAGATAAAAAAATAAAATAAAAACAGCAGATGAAAGTCCTGCTGGAGATTAGTGCAAATTATGAGGTATTAGTTAAAGTGGGTCAGACTGGTAGTGGCTTTCAAATAAAGAAAACAGGACAATTTGATAACAAAGAAAAGCGTGGTTTGTTTGCACTATTGTTTGCAGTTTGCTTTGCCAATGCATATCAAAAGAAGGAAGCCAAGCTACCATGCAATAAAAATTATGGCAACCACCACAGGGTAAAGACCTATCTCTCACTCCCATGTCTGGCACCAAAAAAAACACCTCGAACTGCCTTTTAATTTAGTGAGTGGTCAGAAGAATGCTCAGTGATGATGGATATTTAATTTTT
>NW_011888869.1:2904683-2910711 GCF_000151845.1 Pteropus vampyrus
TTTTAAAACTCAAGTAAATGGGTGATATTCCTTTTTTGAAGATTGAAAGACTTGATCTTTTTTTAAATATTAATTTTCATCAAATTTATATTTTAGATTCAGATTATTCCAATCAATATTTCAAAATGTTTTGTGAGAATCTATAAACTGAATACTAAAATGTACATAAAAATATTAGTACCTAGAATAGCCTTGGGCTTCATATAGGTGAGCAAAAAGCAAATTGCAGTCTTAAGTCGATGGTATTCAGGGTTGTGTCACTTTCAGACAAACTAAGATAATCCACAGAAAGATCTTATCCAAATGCCCTCATGAATATCACCAACATCAACTGAATATGTCTCTGAGCCCCAAATTGTTCTCTCTTTTCCCTGTAGAAAAGTTATTTTTACCAAAGCCTTTCCAATATCCTTGGGTTGGAAAGTTGCCTCTGTACCAGAATTTGTGATTCATAATTTGTAAACCATTTCATAGAGACAGATGCTCTTCCATTAATTTTCTAAGTACCAGGATGGGCGCTGACACTGGTTTCACCATTGTTACCCTTTACATTGTATCACAGCACGATTTCTGATGAGGGCTATTTGAACCCACATTCACTAACGTTCCCAGCATGAAACTGGGGAGCACATATTTTTTTCTTGTTTGTGTCAGATTCAATTCTTCCCAAACTAGTACACATAAGATGCACATATTATCCAGGATCATTTTTAGGTGTTATTTCATGGCAAAACAGAGACAAGAGACTCAAAAAAATTTAGGTCACCTATCAATCATTCATGTAATGACACAGCCAATTTCTTTAGTTATAGATCTGGGGTGTATTCCAGGCAGGAGCAACATAATTTTACCAAGTTTCAAGGTTATACGGTGCATTTTTTAATGTATATATTTCTTAAAAAGGTAAATATATGTTTCAATTATACACGGTTTAGGACCAGTGTTTCCTGGCTCTGTAGCAACATCATTATGTGAAGAGTTTGAGAATTTCAACTGGTAGTTGAGTTCCAAGGCTGATCCTTCCATAAGGAATATAAGATCCCTAACAGAACAGTGAGTTCCAGGACAACTGCTAGTCAGCAAAACACTTAAGCATTTTACTCTGATACTTTTGGTTGGGTTTTCTCCCAGCTACTCTACTAGAAGTTTCTGGATTACCATTCTAAAGTTTATGGAAATCTTTTATATTTGGAGTTTTCATCAAGCTTTCTGAAACAGTGATTGTCACATTCAATCATTAAGAATGTCAAATAATAAACCATAAGATTATTCTCAAGAATTTCTCTATTATAGAATTAGTCAATTGAGAGATAGAGCTTTGGTGATTTGGGAACGATTGGGGACATGATGTTTAATCGGTTTCTGCCTGCAAATACACTGATGATATTTCCCTCATAGTCCCCAGGATGCTAATCCCATAGGATAAAAGTAGCCAGTTCACACTTATTCAGCACTCTGGAAGGCGACCATAATTGTTTGAGTCATTAAAAATCTAGTGATTGTGGTTGAACAAAGTTACTGGTGGATGACTTCGTGTTATGAGGAATCAACTCTCCTGAAATTCCTTCACTGTGAAGAGCCAATGTGAATATCATATTTTTACATAACTTAGCCAAAGCAATGGGTCAAATAATAAAAATCTGACCGAAGATGGACCTATTTGAGAATCTGGGTTTCCCATTCACAATAATTGGTATAGAAAATGGGTGTGTGATGTATGATGGGCCAGTCAAAACCCATCATTTGAATTTTTAGAAACAATGAAAGGAGAGAATCGAAATTGTGATATGCAAGCTTGAAGCCATCGATGCCAGGTTGCCTGCAATGTGGAGACAGTCATTCAATCTCCGGTTCCAACTCGATGTTCCTAGAACTGCCTGGCTTGTGTATTAGCTCAGTGTTTTACCTAAAGTATACATCAAGCTGCTATAACAAAGAGAAGCAAAAATCCAGTGTCTCAGATAAGATAGTAGTTTATATCTTTCTAATATAATAGTCTAGCTGTAGGCAAGCAATGAGAAGTAAAAGATTCTATTTTTCTAAGTTATACATAGAAAACGATTCCTTCTGTCCTTTGCTCCTTCATCTCCTGGAAAGTTGTCATTGTGTGTGTGGTAAATCTGATACATACCACATTGCTCCACAACAGGATTTAAAGACTCTCCACAGTGCATCTCTGCCTTCTCTGATAGAAGCTGGAGATTTAAGTTGAGGATCAATAGCATAAAAACTATCTGGGCTGCCTCTTGGCAAGACCTGCATGGGTTAGATCCTCAGCCTCTTCCACCACCATCACTTGCAACTTGTATGTTTTAGCTAAAATTACAACACAAAATTCCCAGTTCACATATTGCTAAAATAATGCAATCATGCATTAATCTAATGTTTAACAGCTATAGTTCTCTTTATAAATTATTAGATTTACAAATGAACAATGAACTTTGTAGACAATTTGGAAGAAGCAAATGGTAAAGGAAAATAAAACATATACTGAATTTATAATAATTTTTACGGACCAAAATATTTATTTTTTAAAAAAATCAGCAGTTATAAATTATAAAGGAAATTTTACAGGCTTTTCCTTCATGATATAGAACTGTAAATACTTCTCAAGTAGACACCTAAACTTTTATTATTCTTTGTTTAGTTTCACATATCACATCTCACACTGTTCTCCCCTATTTAGGGCAATTGCTTTCCTCTCTTCCCCCTTAGCTTAGCTCTAATGTGAAACTCAGTATTCCCAACACCCTCCATCCTTGTTCCCACTGAAGGCAAGCACTCTGTCCAGTTGTGTCTTCAGTATTATGCTAATCACTATGGGGAGCAATAAAATGGTTACAAACAGAATCTTAATTTTTCTTCTGACAGGACAGATCTCTTGTTCAGATCCTGAGTCCCATTCTGATAACCTAACTGAACCATTTCCTTAGACTTCTGACCTCTGCCTATATCCTGAAAATGAACCTCATGCTCAAACAACTACAACAAAATAAACAATAGAAAAAACTTTTTTTAATCCTAAATTCTCTTAAGGGAAGGGCATAGTTCTTGGGCAGTCCTTCCATGAAACTGGCAGAGTGCAGAGGAGAAAGGCCAATATTCAGAGTGAGACAGCTCTGTTAATTCCTAGTTAGGTGAACTTGGAAAATTGCCTAACCATCTGAACCTCCTCCTTTCCTTGGTGGTGAAAATAAGGAAAATAACATCCACCTTCCAGGCGTTGTGAGGATTGTCAGATAATAAGTAAAGCTCCAAGATCACAGTATGTAATTACACGGTTATTGACTAATGTCCCCAATAACAGCTGGACCGTTCCTTACCTCAAAGACAGATGCAATAACACTGTGACAAAGATGTTCATTCACTGGGGTCCATTTCTGAGCTTCTCCAAACTAGCTATCTCCTAGTTGCCTGTGCCTTGGCTCAGTGTAGGAATGAACCCTCTTGGCATTTGAATAACCCAGCTGAGACCCTTAGATCTAATACTGAAACAACGAGGGTGAGTTTGTAAAAGTACTAAATATGGAGTCAGAGGGGTGCCACTTCCCAACATCACATGCGTAAGTCAGTCCATTTCTATGAACTTCCTATACTTACCAGTGAGTACAACACAGGGGTACATGGGCATTCTATTATATACATACAATGTATGATTAATATTAGACACTAGCTTTGTCACCTGTCACATAATTTAACCTCTCTAGGTATGTCTCTGTACCCATTAAGCGAAGATATGAACTTGATGATCTAGAAATTATTTTCTGCTATTTTATCATAACTTTAAAGGCTAGTTTATAAATGAGTGCCTTTTGTCCTTCATATATATATATATGAGCTAGTGAATGTCATTAGTGCTTTATTTAAATTATACAGGATGACCTGGCAGTTTTCAATTTTAAAATATACCAGTTGAAATATGCAGTTTTTATTTTCATTTATTTGATAGTAATTATTACTATTGAATTTTTTATGCCCTAGTATAGACTATTTAATTTTAAGAGAAAAAAAGCTTCAAATATGTCTCCATAATAATTCGATAATAAAATTCAGGAAAGATTTTTCTTTAATATTTATATCTTCATCAGCTGTTAAAGAAAATCTAAAATACAAAAAAAATGTCATTAATTGTATTCCAATTAGCTCTAGTTTATTATGTAGAAACGTGTGATATGATTTACTTATTTTGGGGGGAAAAAGAAAATTTGCCAGACAAATTAAGAACATGAGTATGAATAATGTTGCCATGAGCAATCTTGTGCGTCAAGAATCTTGCTGAGTCATAGCGAATGTATCATGAGCTTTAGCAGGTGATGTGAAGGGACTACACAAATTTAAACTCCCATGAGTAGTAGGTGAAGGGTATCGTTGCTCCACATCTTCAAAAACACTTTATGCTGTAAGACTCATTTTTGTCAGCCTGGTCAGTACAAGATTAAGTCACTATGGCTTTAATGTGCATGTCACTTTCTAGTGATGATATTAATTTTTTTTTCACATGTTTAGAGGCCATTTGTACTTTCTTGTCTCTGAATTATCTATTCATAACTCATTTGTTTAGTTAGGTTGTTTTTCTTGTCTTTATCTTATTAATATGTAAAATTTTTATATACTTGAAGCGCTAATCATTGTCAGTTGTACATAAAGCAACTATCATTCACTTTGAAGCTGGTCATTTTACTCTGTTATGTCTTTTGATTTACAGAATCTCTTAGGTTTAATGAGCTCATCTCTTAGCCTTAATCATATATACTTTTCTGCAGTAAGAATAATGGATTTTTCTTTGTTATTCAATGCATAATTACTGTCATTATTCTTTTTTGGTGCTCAAATTATCAAATTTGTCATGTGGGGGTCCCTTCCAGCTGGGTCTTGTGTCATCTTTTTTATATCATCTCATTTGCATTTGGGCCCTTTCAGGCACACGATATTGCAGTTTCACCATGTGCTTTCCTGTCTTAGGCCTATAATCAGCCATTTCTCTAAGAAGACCTGCTTCTTTTTCATGAGCAATAATATTTAAAAATCAAGATCTGGGCAATAGGTGCGCTAACTGCTGCCAGAATGTCCTTTTAGGCCCTTTCTATAAAGAAAAATTATGTATAAACTATATGTTTTAACACGAATGATATCACACTATTTTCAATTCAAAATAAAAATTGGAATGTTTGCTCTCTTTATTCTTTTAAAATCATATATTCTTTCCCTGACAGTGAATAATTCTAGTTCCTAATAGCATCAACACATTTATCTGCTGTATCTGCAATATGCACAGAAAAGTATCAAATTATATTACCAACATTGATAGTAACAATAAACTCATAAGTAATGTTAAAGATATGTTTTGCAGTACTTTTTATCCTGTGAATATATCCCACTAAGGATGTGCAGTAGTTTGGGGATTTTTTTGAAGTAATCCTTTTCTCCACGTGGTTATTCTATCAATGTGATAGGCATATGTATCTGTTTGTTTGTACTTCATTTAGGAATGCCTTTCACCCTTTCATGATATAATTTTATATTTTAATGTATAAATATTCGAGAGTGAAACTGCTTAATGCTTTTTAGAAAATACTGATTTGTTCCAATACTTTTTACATATTTGAGCGTAACACAAATGTGGTCTTTGCTTATGCATAATATCACCACCAGGATACCTCACCTGGTTGAACCAACTGAGGGAGCATATGCACACACTTAGAACATCCACCAGCTATTTCAGCAGCTCACCCCATGCTATAAGATACACACATCACATTCACAGAAGGTGTTACAACTTTCCTTTAACCCTGCTTCTTCTACTTCACTGATACCCACTTCCACTAGCAAACTTTAGGTCTGTTTCATAGTAGACTGCCATGTTTATTGTAGTATTTATGTATTTCTTAACCATTCAACGTGTATAACTGTGTACTACATTTATTAGGTTCCTGTCTTTTTTTAATGTGTCACTGATAAAGTTTTTGAGTGTTATTCCTCTGACTCCATATTTCCCATAAGCTCTGTGGATTTCATTATACATTTGTAT
>NW_011888869.1:2910761-2917478 GCF_000151845.1 Pteropus vampyrus
CTGTGAATATATCCCACTAAGGATGTGCAGTAGTTTGGGGATTTTTTTGAAGTAATCCTTTTCTCCACGTGGTTATTCTATCAATGTGATAGGCATATGTATCTGTTTGTTTGTACTTCATTTAGGAATGCCTTTCACCCTTTCATGATATAATTTTATATTTTAATGTATAAATATTCGAGAGTGAAACTGCTTAATGCTTTTTAGAAAATACTGATTTGTTCCAATACTTTTTACATATTTGAGCGTAACACAAATGTGGTCTTTGCTTATGCATAATATCACCACCAGGATACCTCACCTGGTTGAACCAACTGAGGGAGCATATGCACACACTTGGAACATCCACCAGCTATTTCAGCAGCTCACCCCATGCTATAAGCTACACACATCACATTCACAGAAGGTGTTACAACTTTCCTTTAACCCTGCTTCTTCTACTTCACTGATACCCACTTCCACTAGCAAACTTTAGGTCTGTTTCATAGTAGACTGCCATGTTTATTGTAGTATTTATGTATTTCTTAACCATTCAACGTGTATAACTGTGTACTACATTTATTAGGTTCCTGTCTTTTTTTAATGTGTCACTGATAAAGTTTTTGAGTGTTATTCCTCTGACTCCATATTTCCCATAAGCTCTGTGGATTTCATTATACATTTGTATAATACAGTGATATTTCAGAGTGCATATGTCTTATTATAGCAGAACTAAAGAGAAGTCAGGCTCTTTTCCTACCCCCTTCACTCATTCCTATTAACTTTCTATAAATAACATTTTTCAAGAAGTTCTGATTTAGATTCTGTTTTTTTCTTCCCTATGCTTTATTTTGAGAAATGATCAATATAGATTAGGTGATAGATGGAGAGATGATATAGATAGATTAGATAGATGATAGATACATAGATGATAGAGAGATAGAGAGATAGATGATAGATGATAAAGAGATCATAGATAGATGATAGACAGATGGTAGATAGATGGTAGATAGATGATAGAGATAGATAGATAGATGATAGATAGATAGATAGCTAGATAGATAGATAGATAATAGATAATAGAGAGATCATAGATCATAAATAAATGATAGATGGTAGATAGATGATAGAGATAGATAAATAGATAGATATAGAAGATCAATAGATGATGATGATGATGATAGATAGATAGATAGATAGATAGATAGATAGATAGATAGATAGATGATAAATAGATGATAATTTTTACTCACCCTTCTTCCATACCATAATCAGGAGCATAAATTATACACTCTGTTTCTAGTGTGTTTTTCATTTAACAATATGACATAAAAATCACTACATATAAGAGCACAGATGTTTATCTTTCTTTTTTTCACAGCAGCACAGAATTCAATTATGGAATTATACCATAGTCCATTGAACCAACCTCATATAGATGGACATTTGTGTCAGTAATCATGTATTATCATAAATAATGCCACAAAAGTAACTTTGTACATATGCTATTTTATATTTGTGGAAGTACTTTTTTCAGGTAAGTGTAGAAAAGTGTGTTTTGTGGTTAAAAGGTAAAGGTATCTGTAATTTTGTTAGTAACTCATTTTGCATGAGCACTGGCAAAAAAATGAGAATCCCTGTTTCCCCACACTCTTGCCTTCAAAGTGGGTTATCAAGCCATTTTTATTTGTCAATCTTACCTATATATTTAAAAAATGACATTTGTGTACTTTTAATTTGTATATTTATTCTTAGTGAAGCTGAGGTTCCTTTCACATGTTTAAGGGCCATTTGTGTATCTTTTCTCATGATCTCTTTGTGGTTTTTGTTCATCTGTGACTTGGGTTTACGGTCTTTTCTTTCTTGAGTTTTAAGAATCCTTAATATATTAAAGACACAAGTCCTCTGTGATATAACTCATAAATTGCAAATATTTTCCCATTTTGTGATTTGGTTTTTATTTTGCTTATGGTTTTGTTTTGCTTTATTTAGTTGTTATCACTAACGTGCTTTTCTTATTTTATCAACGTTTTCTTCTTTGCTTCTATATTTTACATCATAGTTTCAAAGGCACTCTACATATCCAGGTTATTATAGCATTTATTTTAATATATAGTGTGAGTTATAGATCCAATTTTCACCTTTTCTCCAAATGACTACCAGTTGTATTAACACCATTTATTTAAAAGCCTATTTTCCTGAGGAATGGAGATACTTCCTTTATCATAAACGAAATGTTCATAAGTACATGGGTCAACTTCTGTTTTTCTATTCTGTTCTATTAATCTATCTGTTCATTTATGTCCATTTGACACTATTTTAATTATAGAAGTTTCTAGTGTGTTTTAATAACTGGTCTTAGCTTTATGAGTTCCATATGAACTTTAGAATATACTTGTCTCACTCCAGGAAAAAAATTAACTTGCTGGATATCTATATCTAGCTAAATATATATCAACATATATCTATAGTTATACCTAGATAGTCTCCATACATATCTATATATGGATATATATGAATATCTTTATATTTTTCAAATCTTTTATGTCTTTCATGTGTGTTCTAAAGTAGTCCTCCTTGGGCAGGTTTTGCTACAATTTGCTAAGTTTAATCCTAAGTTTTTGTCCTTCTGGCATTATAAACACAATCTGCTCTTCCATTATATATTTTAACTGATTATTAATACATATGAAAACTATTAAATATGTGTTATTCCCAATCTTGCTTGCTTATATTGTTGTTTATATAAGCTTTAGCATTGATTGTGTTGTTTTTCAATATCTATGTTATTTTCAAATATAGATACTTTCACTTCTTGTATTCCAATGCCAAAGGCTATATGTGTTGTCTCTTGTCATTTCGCATTGACCAAAACCTCCAATATAATGACAAAATATAATAAAGTAAATATTTCTTCCTTGTTCCTGACTTTAGAAAATGTGTATTTAGGTTTCTCCCAGTGGCTTAGCTTTGAGATTGTGATGGTTTGGTTTTGACATTGAGGCTTAACATGTCAAGGAATTGTTCATCAGTTCCTATAAGTGTTGCTATTAGGAATAGGTGTTGAATTTCATTGAAATTTTTTCAGCATCTTCAGATGAGTTTTCTAAGACGTCTTAGAATAAATTGTGTTAATGTAACTCTTAATCTGAATTATTCCTTCAATCCTGAAATAAACCCTACTTCGTTGTGATGTATATTTTTAATATGCTGTTGAATTTTCTTTGCCAATTGTGTTTGTCAGAATTCAATCAGAGAAGATGCATGTGTACACACACACACACACACACACACACACACACACATCTATATATATGTTGGACGAAGATGATAGATGATAGATAATAGATGATAGATAGATGATAGATAGATAGATAGATAGATAGACAGACAGACAGACAGACAGATGATGGCTGGATGGATGATAGGTGATAACTTATTATAAGAAACTGACTTAAGCAATTGTAGGGGTTGGTTAAGCAAGTCCAGAGTATATAGAGTAGGCAATCTGGAAAGGAAAAATCATAAGCAAGTTGGCAGGCTGGAACCTCACGGGCCTGAGCTCTGTGGAGCCTCAAAACCTAGGGAAAGCCTAATCCCTTTTTAAAATAAACTCTCCTGATTAGATCAGAGCCATCCAGTAGAATCTCTCTTTTTATTAACTTAAAGTCATCTGACTAGAGACTTAAATCACAGATGCAAATTTCTTTCACAGTAACACCCAGATTAGTGTCTGACTGATAACTGGTAAATGTAGTTCAGCCTGGCCAATCCTAGGTTCATATTTTTGTTCTGGGGGTAACATTTATACAAATAACTTTAATGTTTATAGTCTTTTTCTTTTTTTTGCTTAGACTTCTACTTTCCTTTAATCCCAACTCTTCTTCATAGAGCGATCAATGAGTGCACTCTACTCTTCCTTTCTTTTTTCTCCTTCCAAATATTTAGTTGTTTTATTTCTGTTTTGTCATAGTCCATAGTATTTGCATACTGTTTTCCACCCATGTCCATACCTTTTTAAAATCTTAGATCTACTATTAAATATATTCAGTTATCCATGGCCAATTTTCCCAAATGCTTCTAGAATTGATGAAATTTTTCCTTTAAGAAATTCCCAGAAAGGACTTATTGATACAAAAATCTGTAAGTTTTGTTTACATGTCCACAGTTACTATTCTTTTTTTATAGTCTTGAAACATCAAAGAGAGCTTAGCCAGATTTCAGATCCTTGACGCATACTTACTTTGGATTTCTAGAAAATTTTGCCCCACTATTGTATTGTTTTGTGTGTTGCTACAGAGAAGTTTGAGCTAAAGGTGATTTTTTTTTTTTTTTTTTTTTAAATCTCTGAAAGAAATCTGGTTTTTTTCTTTTTGGTTTTTTTTTTTTTTTTTTTTTTTTGGCTGCCCAAAGAATATTTTCTTTATGCTTAAAGTTCCAAAGTTGTGCCTTCCAGTTAACCTTCTAGTTAAATTTCAAAGGTACATCATGGACTTTATAATATGTAGATTTAGGTCTTCTTTTGTCTCTAGAAACTGTTCCTGGACAACTGTAAACATTCGTTTACTCCAATTGTAAGTTTTTAAATCTTCTTTGATAATCTTCTACATGTATCACTTTATCACTAATGATTGTTACCTTTCCTTTATTTTGTTTTTGGTCTAGCTATTTTAATTCTCTCAATATTGATACTTATTGTACTTACAGTCAAATAAATTCTACCTTTGTCACCTTGTACTGTGGTATTCACTTCCAGAATTATTTTATCTTATTTTTTTTCAGTTGTGTTCACTCTTATGCTCTTTTCATTTTTAATCTAAGTCTTTCAAAACCTTCAATTTCATGTTTTAAGAATATTTAACTTGTGTTGGAATGGTGCGTTACAGGTTTCAACTATATCTTAGTTGGTTTTGTGGGTACTACTTTTATTAGCTAAAAATAGTTTTTACTGTGAAATAATTTAAAATACATTATTGAATAAATATTTACGCTATGCCTTGAGAATGCCCTAAAATGTTTATGTAAAAGATTTCTTTTTGTTTCTAACATATTAAGGTTATTCTGGTTGCAAATGAGAGCTAATTATAATTTACCTCCAAAAAGAGTTCCTTTTTGTTCCTTATTTTTATCATTAAAAAAATAGTTAAAAGTTAAATAAATCATATTCTATCTGGGGATTGTTTATAAATGTAACATAGGATAAACTCTATTTTATTCTTAGTCATCAATCTTCCATGCATCTTTAGATTCTTCTAATTTATTAATTTTGCATAATTTTAAAATAATGGAGAGCTCTAATGTATTTTCATTTACATTGTTGTTTGTATTTTTTTCTCTTAATACCAATCTAATAAGCAATTCCCTTCCCGATTGCCTACTCTATACACTTTGGACTTGCTTTGTTTAAATCGGTAACAACCTATTCCTTTGGGCCTTTATACCCTTTAATTAAAAATTAAAATTAAAGCAAAATAGCTTTCACCTCTAAATTGAGTTTTTATCTCATCTTAAAGAATTGCCAGGAATCCATTATGCTTGAAATATAATTACTCTTAAATGAATAAGATTCCAAAGTTAACTATGACTGTGAGGCTTGAAATAACCATGCCGCTGAAGCTTCTAGCCTCTTTCAAAAGCATACAAGGTTTCAGGAGATTAATTTGAATTTTTTCCTCCTTTAATTATTTCCATTTATGGCTAAAAGACTGGCTAAAGTACTGGCAGGATGTAAAAGAAAAAACTTGATTTTAACAGTAAATCAAAATAAAGGACTCTCTCTTATTTTGTTTTGAAACAAATAAGCACTATCTAGTAATTGTCAAAAGAACAGGGAACAAATAATAAACCTTAAAATCAGGTAGGTTTTTGACGCATTTGATTAATGAAGATTCTTTTAAACAGAGTAAAAAAATGCATGCAGCTTAGATGAATATTTCTTACTTATATATCATCAGTAGATAAGAGGTTAGCTATCTATTAAGACTATATATATAAAGATTTAATATGTGAATATTAAATATATATATTTGAACAGGGACCAGTGGAAAGAATGTCTTACCTTCAAGAAAGTAGTGCTCTTCAAGAGAAGTAAAAGCAAAAATAAATGAATGGGATTACATCAAACTAAAAAGCTTCTGCACAGCAAAAGAAACCATCAACAAGGTAAAGAGACAACCATCCAGATGGGAAAATATATTTGCAAGCAATGCCTCCGATAAGGGCCTAATATCCAAAATATACGAAGAACTCATAAAACTCAATAACAACACAACAACAACAACAAAACAATCCAATTAAAAAATCTGAATGCTCATATTCAGACACTTCTCCCAAGAAGACATACAAATGGCCAACAAACATATGAAAAGATGCTCAACATCACTAGCTATTAGGGAAATGCAAATCCAAACCACAATGAGATGCCATCTCACACCTGTTAGAATAGCTATAATCAACAGGACAAGTAATAACAAACGGTGGAGAGGATGAGGAGAAAAAGGAACCCTCATAAACTGCTGATGGGACTGTAAATTTGAACAGCCATTATGAAAAACAGTATGGAGGTTCCTCAAAAAACTAAGAATTGATCTACCATATGATCCAGCAATCCCTCTACTGGGTCTTTTAGTTTCTGACCTTATTTTATCTCTTCCAATATTTTCTCCACTCCATAGCAGCTACCCACTCTATGCTTATATCATAGACCATACTGTTGCCAACAACTTCATCATCTCTAAA
>NW_011888869.1:2918388-2924971 GCF_000151845.1 Pteropus vampyrus
TATCTCTTCCAATATTTTCTCCACTCCATAGCAGCTACCCACTCTATGCTTATATCATAGACCATACTGTTGCCAACAACTTCATCATCTCTAAAATCTTTTTTGAATACCATACTCCAAATCGCTTTCTCCTATCCTTCCAGCTCACGGCCTTACTCTCCCTGTGCTTTAAAATTTTTATCTCACGAGACTTCCAATACATTTCCTCAAACGATTAATCACTATCATCAAATATCCTCCTGTTTCCACTTCCACTTCTCTCTGCACAGCTTAGATTTGTTAGTCCAACATTGTTATTATAAATACTTGAAAATGCCCTACTTTTCCTTGAACCCTTTCTTCTGTGTTTTATCTCTTTGAAAAATCTCATGTCTGGATGCACTAAATTATCATATATTTCTCTTGGCACTCAAGAAGCTAAACATTAATGGGAAAAATCATGCTAACAAGCTGATTGACTTAAGCTTAAATCTGTAATTACAAATCACAAACAGGCACTTATATTTACCCTGTGATTCTCTTATTTCTGGTTATTGGTTCATTTTCATTTTTGCTGTTCTTTCTTTCTTTTAGTTTACGGATCTAAGTTTGGTCTAGCCCTCTCACTCCCTCCCCAAATTTGTGTAAATTCCTCTTCTTCTAGGTTTTACTTTAACAAGCTTATAATCTTTATCCTATTTTTAAACAGAAAGGAATAACTACTGAAAACCGTTATAGCTAAATAACAAAGCTAACTTTGAAGTCTAGCATCTAATTAGAGCTGTTTCAGAGACCACATATTAGCTTCCCTGAGGATCAAAAAAGACAATGCCTTGAAGGCCACCACAGTATTGATTAAGCAGCTGGATTCTTTTACTATCTGCTCTCCTTCTTTTTTTTTTTTTTTTTAATTAGTCCCTGGCGAATATGACTGGAAGACACGGTAAGTAAAAGTTATTGGTCTCATTACTGAGACTCATAGAAAATGTAAAAATTCTAGACTTGCACTGTATAAGAAATCCTCAGCCTCAGATCAGCCTCAGATATTTTTTACTCTATAGTTTTGCTGTGCTTAAAGAATAAATTTCAAATCCATTAAAGCCTAGTACAAGAAGGCACTCTGTTTCCAGTCTTGTCTTTCACTATTTTCTTCCATGACACCTGCTGTTCAGTGATGCTCAACATCTCTTGAAAAGTGAAGTATGTTGTTAATAATTTATTGCTCCAGGTCATCCTTTCTATTGTTGCCTCTGGAAACAAATTAGATATGTTCTCTTCTCTTAGCTGCCAAACCATAATTCAGGCTAATCATCCACTAACTGGATAACACACAAGAAAACAGGAATATTCCTTCTTCTTCAATTTCTGATTAGTTACAAACATAGGCCATACTTTCTGAAGTCTATAAATTAAAGTCTCCTACACTCCATTCCCAATGAGATCTTTTTTTTTTTTTTCATAGTGCCTGTACCTTTAAAGGCAAGTATCTCTGTCCCCAGCAAAAGTAAAATGCTTACACACACAAGAGTTCCATTAATGTTTATGGGTCAAATAAATGAAAAAATGAATGTTGGTATTCGTGGTTGCAAATAACTAATGAGAAAATTAAAATTTACTGTAATGATACAAAGAGTCTACGGGAAGGGATGAAGCAAGGCCTTAGAACAGAACCGTAACTGGGACTGCTATACCTACTTCTTCTTTCTTCCAATAAGCTTCATTTCTTTGCCTCCAATTTTTTCCCTCCCTCTCTTCTCTGTCACTCCCTCTCCCTGTAATTCAGCTGCTCCCGTTTATCTTTTCACAGAACATGATCCCACATCGCCCCAACTGCTTTTCGCAATTCATATTCACAAATACAGAAACTCATTTGCCCCTCTTAGGTCAAGCATTTATCCAGACATAACTATAGCCAAAGGGTCAGATGCACACAACACAAATACAGTGGCAATCATGCAGATGGAAGAGGAAAAGAGGTAAATTCTAGAAATGGGTGGTGGGCACACAGTAAGCTAGGTATCTCACAGTAGTCTACCAGACAATGAATGATATAAATGGGCTATTAGCAGAAATAATTGAATCATATTTATTTAGATCTCATAATATAGATTCTCATAATATAGACAATTTCTTAGGTCATGCCAAGAAATTAAAGACTTTCCATCTTTCAAGTATACTTTGAATATTCTAACGATGCCCATCAAATACTGTCTTGTTCCCTCTTAATCCCCAATCTGTCCTTGCAATTCAGAAACCACAAAGTCCATGATATTGTCACTTTCCCTGCTGCATCATTTCACAGTCAAATGTAAAGACTCTTCCTAGACCAACCTCTCAAATTAAAGTCTGGATTTTGCTCCCCACAGTTCCAAATTTATAATGTCATGTCTACTACTATACCAACTCCTCCGCCCGTGCCCCCTCTTCGATCCCTACAATCCCTGATGCTGTATTCTTTTATTTCTCATTCTTGAGGATAAACCTAATTTCACCATGAAAGAAAAAGAGTGATTTGAAGTACCAGCTATTTTGACCAGCTCTCTGAAATACCTGTATTTTCAACTCAGTTCATTTTTATTGTTCCAGCTCATCAAAACCGCTCATATTCAGACAATTCTTATTGTTTTACATTAACAGGAAGATTTCTGAATGCCTTGCCAAAACTGTTTCTTCCTTTACCTTCTACATTACACTTCCTTAGTTTCAACTACTGCTCATCTTGGGAAATTTTATGAAAGAGTTGACTCCTGTTTTCTACATTTTTCAGGATTCCTTCATTTGAACTTTAACCTCAACTAGATTAGGAAAAATAAAAATATTTTTGACTGGATTCATTCAATAAACAAATATTCATTTTTTCTTATTCATTCATAACATATCAGACACTGTACTAGATGTCAGATATTCAGAGGTAAACGATGAAGCCCTGGTCCTCTGCACTCCATGCTAATGGGGTATGGAGTTACCTGGGTGACTCATGCAACCAGAGGAGGAGTTGACTAACCAAGCTGGAGTCAGAGTAAGAATGAAGCTGAACTTTAGAAATCTCTTGAGATAAGAAATCACTCCAAGAAGAGCAAATACTGAGGACCTGTACTGTATTAGACTCTTTTCTATTCATAATCTTATATAATTCTCACAATCGTATAATTTAAATAGTGCAAGCCAGGGGTCCCCAACTCCTGAGCTACAGACTGGTAGTGGTCTATGGCTTGTTAAGAACAGGTCATACAGCAGAAGGTGAGCAGCGGGTAAGGGAGCAAAGCTTCATCTGTATTTGCAGCCACTCCCCAGCATTAGCAAGACCACCTCAGCTCCACTACAGATCATCAGGCATCAGACTCTTATAAGAGCACCAGTCCCTGGTGCCAAAAATATTGAGGATCGCTGGTATAAGCTCCATTTTTCAGATGAAGAAACTAAGGCTCAAAAAGATGAACAAATCATCTAAGATCATGTAATTACTAAAATTGAGAGCTAAGATTTAAACCCAAATCTCAAAACCTCATCGTCCATCTTCTTTTCATTATATCATTTTGCTTCCACACCAGAATCCAAGAAAATGAAAAGTGACATTTATTCCTTATTTTTTAAAGAAATATCAAACATTTACAACTTTCTCATTCACTTATGCCAATGGCCAAGTGATTCTATAACTGTCACTTTCCCATTTGTGAGCCTTTCCACAACCGACCCCATAGCTTTGAATACATCCTACATTTATGTAATTAATCCAATAGTATGGAAATATATGTTTAAGTTTAATAGATATATTAAAACTGAAGCAATTAGTGTTACTTCATCAATGCAAGTTAAGAAAAGCTAGCTGCATATTTAGGTCTGAAAATAAAAAGAAAATAAAAAAGATGTTAAAAGATTTTTTTAAAGGTCAGTTAAAATTAGAGTAGTATATGTATGCATATTACAATGTTATTATAATTTAAATGTGTTATTCGGCAAGATACATAAAAAATAAACCCAATATGACAGATTTTGTATTGCTTACATAACACCTCACAAAGCCATTTGAGATGGCTCTGCATTAAGAAGTAAACCTCCATCTGTGAACACTGTTATCAAAATGTCCACAAAGTGAACACTGACCCCTACAGTATGACTTTTGAGAAAAGCTCATATTGGAGACATATGTCAGTAATACAATTTTTAAAAAATGGAAAAGGGATCTACTACATAAATATATATAAAGTTAGTGACCATTTGATCTATGTCTTTCATTTTCTTCTGACAGCTGTGCCACGCATGGAAATCCCAGAATCTATCATGAATAATGCATAAGCAACACACAGATCCATTTAGCCATGTTAAAAATCTCTGGCTTCAGATGGACATTTCATTCATTCGGTGGGGTGAGAGACTAATCTTCATTTTAGGTGGGAGAAAGAGGAATTTTCATTTTCCAGTTCAGTAAGCTAAAGTACACACTTTCATGTGGATACACATGCATGTACACTGCCTGCACACAGACAGGAACAACAAACACAACTATTTCAAGCGATATCATTTTAATCTCAAAATGTGAGCTATTAGCAGTAATGTTTGATAACTCACTGGATACAAGATAAGATTTATGAAACTTCAAGAGCCAAAATCATTACCCAAAGTAAAGATGTCATTTTGAATATATTGCATGTACTTAAGTACATTTTCCAGACAGTGATTTGCATTGTGCTTGCTTATCTAAGCTTAACAAATAAAACTATATTATAAATGAGACCTGAGTGCTGGAGTCTGTGACATTCTATACACTGTAGGTACTGAAGGGAAAATGTTCCCCAAGGGACATCGAGCTCCCTTCCTTTCCTTTTTTTCTTTTGAGAATAAAGTGGTTTAATTCTTCTTCATCTCAAGTACTATAGGAAGTTTCTCACTGTCTCTTTTATTTCTGAAGTTCTTGGAAGAAGGTTCTTTAGTTCTCTTGATCACCTTTATGTCCAAACTGAAATTCCAGTTATTACTGAGTGGGTTGGTCCCTGTTCGCCATCTCGCCTCCCACAGCTCCTTTCTTGTCTACTGTCCCATACCCTCTAGGTAGATCTCGTCTCTCAAATCTCCATTAAAACTTTTTTGGCGTACCAACTTTTACTGAGTAAATGAGGGTTCCAGAAGACGCCTAATTGCAAAAATGTTTTGGAATGCGTTTACAACAAAAAACACAAGGAACACATTGAGTTTGTTTAGAGAAAGCACTTCTCCCTGTTTTCCTCCTGGTTCTCTCAAATGTCCACCTTTTCATGTACTCTTTGTCTATTTTGAGGCTGGTCTCATGGGTGCCATGACAGGGTATGCGAAATCAATAAGGGGTTTTCCCAAAATCAGTAAGAGGGTTATAGAGTCCCTCAAACCTGTATCTGCAATTTCAGGGACAGGAGGTCTTTTTAAATGATTTTAAATGATTTTTCTTTAGCAGTAGAAACAAACCAAATCCTATTTCTTCATCCCTTAAAATGTACAGCAGTGCTAGAGACAATGACGCGAACAAGACAAAAGAGCCTCCTTGTGTCCTTTCACTTCTTGTTAAGGTGCATATGGTAAGGATGACACTTCAATCTGTTGAAAACAGCAGCACCTCAGGCTGGAACCAAAAAAAACCATATACATATATATGTATTGGATTCTACCTCCCAGCCCTTGGTTATGTGAAATTACACTCTAGGAAAGAGTCCTGCACGCAGCTCTACAGAGCCATCAGTGCACTTCCCGTCATAAGTAGAAGTGCAGAGACACCAAGTACCTGACTTCTCCTCAGCATCCTATTAACGAATGTTATTTGGACCTTTGAAATATTTATAATTGGATTTCCTCCTTAGCTCCTTTGATTAGTCTTCTCTATTTGAGTATTTCATTATTACCTTTCTACCAATTTTACATTTTCTTTTCATTGTTCTCTTGCAGTTCCTGACGGGGGAAAAAAACATGCGGGACATAATTTATTGTAACCTTAAAAATTCAAAGGTTATTTTGGTTGCTATTATATTAGAAAAAAGTAAAATTTTAATCTAGACTAGATTCTAGTAGAACTTTTCATTTTATAAAATAGGAAATTGAAACGTAAAGAGATTAAGTAAAACGTGTCTAGATTTTCTCTTAGATTTAAATAAAACAGGATCTCAGGTTGCTTGGCTTCCTGACCAGTGCTTTTGACAATATGCCATGCTGCCTTCCATCCTGATGGTACATTTAGTTTGTCACACTCAGTGACAACTAATATCCCATGCTGTATTACTCACTATTACTTTATGTTTATTATTATTGTCTAAACTGCTGACTTATAAATATCTTGAAGGTGAAGGTTATGTCTGAGCCTATGGTATCTCTAGAAGCGACAACACTAAAATGTGGAGGAAATTTTGGGTGCTCACGGTGTCTCCACAAGGAGAGAATGCCATTAGAGTAACACTCAGGCCTCTCCTCCTTCCTCCCCTCTCTCTTCACCTCAAAACTCACACTAGTTCAGAGAAAGATAAGAGAACGCTTGACTCTCAGGCCAGGACTTCTGTTTTTACAATTCCATGTAGATACCATTCTCAATGTAGTCTATTTCGTGGCTCTGCATCTGGCCTTTCTCTAAGGGGTCTAATTATCT
>NW_011888869.1:2925021-2937241 GCF_000151845.1 Pteropus vampyrus
AATGTTATTTGGACCTTTGAAATATTTATAATTGGATTTCCTCCTTAGCTCCTTTGATTAGTCTTCTCTATTTGAGTATTTCATTATTACCTTTCTACCAATTTTACATTTTCTTTTCATTGTTCTCTTGCAGTTCCTGACGGGGGAAAAAAACATGCGGGACATAATTTATTGTAACCTTAAAAATTCAAAGGTTATTTTGGTTGCTATTATATTAGAAAAAAGTAAAATTTTAATCTAGACTAGATTCTAGTAGAACTTTTCATTTTATAAAATAGGAAATTGAAACGTAAAGAGATTAAGTAAAACATGTCTAGATTTTCTCTTAGATTTAAATAAAACAGGATCTCAGGTTGCTTAGCTTCCTGACCAGTGCTTTTGACAATATGCCATGCTGCCTTCCATCCTGATGGTACATTTAGTTTGTCACACTCAGTGACAACTAATATCCCATGCTGTATTACTCACTATTACTTTATGTTTATTATTATTGTCTAAACTGCTGACTTATAAATATCTTGAAGGTGAAGGTTATGTCTGAGCCTATGGTATCTCTAGAAGCGACAACACTAAAATGTGGAGGAAATTTTGGGTGCTCACGGTGTCTCCACAAGGAGAGAATGCCATTAGAGTAACACTCAGGCCTCTCCTCCTTCCTCCCCTCTCTCTTCACCTCAAAACTCACACTAGTTCAGAGAAAGATAAGAGAACGCTTGACTCTCAGGCCAGGACTTCTGTTTTTACAATTCCATGTAGATACCATTCTCAATGTAGTCTATTTCGTGGCTCTGCATCTGGCCTTTCTCTAAGGGGTCTAATTATCTACAGAGAGTTTTTTCTTTCCATGTGGTAAGCTCAGCGGAGCAGATAGTCTTTTCATTTGAGGGGATAATTTTAATTGTAGGGAGCAACATTAGCAAAACCACTTGCCTGTAAACCTAGGCTATATTCTCCAAACAGTTTCTCAGTAATAAAGCTGATATTTTTGGACTCCTGTGTATTTTGTTTTCAAACTCAGGTGCTAGCAAAAGAGACTGCTATTTATTTAGTGAACCCCTTTAAATGTCAACAATGGTTGCCTTTATTGCTTTAATGGCCCTATATAAAGACAGTAGATATTTCTTAGCTATGGACTGACTAAATGTTCCTAAAAGGGTGTACATGAATTATGGGAAGAGAAATAGTGTTTACTGTTTTTTATCTCATTTTCTAGTATAGCAGAAAACAATAAAATTAACTTTTATATTTCTAGTACTTCTGTATCTCTAGTATTACTTAGATCATTGTACAAAACAGTACAATAATTCCTTTTATTGAAGTTAATGGTCTGACACTACTGGAAGCTACAGTTTTTCACATACAGCTTCTTTATATAAAAAGCCATAAAAAATTTTATCTACGTGGGACATTGCTGAGCCGATGGAATATAATATCCCAACCTTTACCAAGTTTGTCATTTGCTATTATAATGTATCAGAATATCATTGGATTAATTAATTAGTAGACATATTTAGTTAGAACCACTCAATAACAATCAAGTGATTTACTTTTAGCAAGAATAAATGGGTACTAGATATCTGCCAAGAGAAAATGGATAAATGAATTACATTAGACAAGTTAGTCAAAATAATATTTTCTTCTACTTTCTGTCCTATAAGATCTTCCAATTCCATACAATATACATTTTTTAAATTATAAATAAAACCATTTCTTGAATACTTTCCCCATGAATGAACAGAATGGCAGTCCAGTGGCTTCTATACTGCTGGCCATAGAAGTAAAAAGTACGTCATTTTTCATCATTTGTGGCAGCTGCCACTCACGCACCTCCAAAAACAAGACTTAAGCCAATGAGCCAATAGAAAAGGTAATAACTCATTTAAGGGTCCAGTACTCAAAGAGAAAAATATCAAAGTAAACAAAGTTATGCATGGCAAATAAGGTGAGAAGTGGAGCAGGTAATATAATTAGAAGGGCACTAGAAAGATCTTTCTAATTTGTTGCGGACTATGAAATTAAAAACGAGATATTAATTTCTTTGTTCTACAACATTTCTCTTCAGAAGTCTTCTATTAGAAAGGAAATGCCACTTGAGAGACACATATGAAAACCAGCAACAGTCTTCAATATTTTCACATAAATTAGGTTTTAGATAGCTAGCTCTCTCAGTGGAAGACAGAGAACAAAAGCCCAATGGAATGGAACTCATATTAAATGAGTTGTAATGCCAGAGAAATGAAAGTCCCAAAGTAATTCTTGAGAATATATTAACCCAGAGTAAGGTTCGGCAAACTTTTTCAGTAAAGAATCAGATAGTAAATATATTTTTTTAAGTTTTGTAGGCTGTTGGTCTCTATAACTGCTCATTTCTGACACTGCAGCACAATAGTAGCTACAGACAATACATTACTGAATGGCTGTCTCTGTGTTCCAATAAAATTTTATTTACAAAAAGAGGCCAAATTGGCCAGTGGGCCATAGTTTATCAACTCCTGTCCTAGAGGTCCAAAATGGGTAGATTCTTGTCATACATGTCCCAGAATAATAAAGGAAGCAGGATCTTGGGAAAATGGGAAAATACAGAATATAAACATTTCTTAACGTACCTTAATGCTGCCAAGGGCTGGTTCTGCCCTTGACTGGACAACTCATTAAGAGTATAGGGAGCAGTGGTTGAGGTTGTGGGTTCTGAAGCCACATTTCCAGCATTGGAATCCTATTCTGTCATTTACCACATGTGTGATCTTGGGCTTATAACTTAATCTCCATTTTTTCATTTGTAAATTTGGGGTCATGAGGATGCCTTCTTCACAGGGTTTTATGAAGGATGCATCAAAGATGGGTACAGCTTTTAGAATAATGTTTGATATATATTAATTGCTATCTGAAGTTTAGGTATTGTTCTGGGCCAAGAAAGATGAACTCTTTTCCCTCTACCTAATCCTGAGTTTCAAATATAAATTTGAATAGTAAATTATATAGTTAGCTGATGATACCTACTCACTATATTGCTTCAGATTATGGTTAATGGTGGGGAAGAGAATTTGAGAACACGATACCATAAACAGGGCTTCTTTCTCTCAGCTCTAACTTGTTTATGTCTACTAGGCTAGTTGCTGGTGACTATGGGAAGCTGAGTGTGAGTGCAGGTTTGGATTTTGTGGGAAGGGTGACAGTGAGTGGAGCTTTTTTAGCTTCTCAGACCGGAACCAGGAGGACTTAGGTAAGAAACAGGAAGCAGAAAGTAATGGAGCCTGGGGAAAGTTTGGCCTACGGAAATCCATGGGCATGAGAGTGAATATTTTTGTTGCTAAAAAGAAAAGTGGAAGCCAAATGGATCAACTGAGTCCTCTCTCCCGTGGAGCTGTGGAGACAAGCATGTAAGCCAGCTCCTTTCACCTTTCTACATTGTCAGGCCAAGGGACAAAGACTACACCATCTTCCCTTGTTCATGTGACTGCTGTCACTTAGGGTCCTCCAACAGCCAGACTTGATTCCCAATGATCCAACAGAAAAATATAATCACCTGTATAAGGGTGCCCAGAAGCCAGAAAGTGCATTACAAACAAAAAAATAAATAAAATAAAATACATGCCCAGGAAACTAAAGCTTTTGGAAAGACAAATAACAAATTGAATGAAAATGACAGAAGCACTTAAGGAGATTCAGCATAAAAGAGATATTTTGGAAATTTAAAATAAAGCATAATTTCCCAACTAAACAATTTAGTAGACAATTTGAAGATTATAATCACTCTTGAGATTTGAGTGATTCAGAAGGTTTAATCCACATCTTCCTTCAAAGTAGTATGCAAAAATATAAAGAGACAGAGAGAAGTTAAGTGATAAGTATGTTAGATCCAGGACTATAACATGTGGATTATAAAAGTTCCAAAAGGATAAAAAAAGAATACATGGAGGAGGAAAATATAATTTCTTTTTCTTGAGGTGAAGAAAGAAAACAGATTGAAAGTTCACACCGAGTTCTAGTCTGGTAAGAAAAGACACATATTTCTGCATAGATGGATACATGCCTGAACACCAAGATGGAGAAAAAAATTAAAAGTTCCAGAACCCCGACCCAACGCCCGCCCTCGCAAAAAGTTACTACAAAGGATAAATAATCAAAATTTCTTATCTCCAATACTGGGCACTAGAAGGTAGCAAAACAGCATCAGCCAGTTTCTAAGAGAGGATTTGGATCCAGAGATATGTATCCACCTGAGACACATTCATCTGTTAGGGCAAAATAAATGTATTTAAGGACATGTAATATATTAGCTAGTAATATTTTTGAAATAAATTAAAAGCAGATAAAGGTGTTTGGGGAATGTTAAAATAAGTACAAAGAAATCATTCTAAAACAAAAGAGACATTCTCTAAAGTAAATGCTAATAATCTAAAACCAAGAAGGGCTAAGTGGGAGGTTGATAAGAGCATCCTGTGGAAGGTCCAATGGTGCATCTTCATGGATAAAATCACATTATCTTATTGCCAAATAATAGTATTTAAATATTTTTCTGATTATGGTAATAGGGATAGGAATTGTAATCATTTATAGAGTCGAACCATATAATTAAATTTCCAAATTAACACAGAAAATGAAATGAATAAAAACTTGGTCATATTTGGAGTAAAAGAAGGGAAAAAATATAATTAAAAAATTAAAACTAAGTGCAGTAATTTGGAAGAAAAACAAATATATCAATGAGTTAGAGGCCAAAAATAAAGTGATGATCCAAAAGAATCTGGCAAATGAACACCAACAAAAAGTAACTGGAGGCTATCAATATTAATATCAGATCAGGGATAATTTAAGCTAAAAAACAAATGCTGGAAGAAAAAAAAAAACGAGACCTTTGTAACCACAAAAGACAAATGTATGAAATTTCCTAGTTCTAAATCTACACACATTAAAATTTGCCTCATAATACATAATGATTAAAAATACAAAGAGCCTGATAAAAGCACAATGCTTAATGTAAAAAATTATCAATTGACTTGATTTAATAGACATAGAGATATGATACACTTTGCCCATTTGTTTATTCAATGTGTACACAATTTTTCTATGTACCTGACAAAAAAGAATGCTTAACAAAATAAAAATGTAGATATATATCAGGACATATTCTCAGCTCATGATCCAGATGGATTAGAAATATGTAATTTTAGAATTCCTATTTTAACTACTAGGAATTTAAAAAATATAATTCTAAATTAATCCTTAGACCAGAAGTCAAAAGGGAGTTCACGATAAAGAGAGGAATGGAAAGGAAAACCAAACTGTTGAGAACGAAAAAGAACCGCACCTGGTCAAACCTGTAGCCTGCGATGTCTTTGATAATGAGGACAAGAGAGAAAAACATAAGTATTTATCTTGTTGTCATTAATAAATTAGAAACAAATAACCCAAAATGAAAGAAGTAAATAATTATAAATGAATTTAATTAAACAGGAAAATAAATAAGTATAAATAATAAAATAGTACAAAGGCAGCAGTAGTATAAGCTTATCACCAAAAAAATTGAGACAATAAAATAATGCAAGTTTAAGGATGAGAGTGCATGCCAAAATATTTTAAATCTAGAGGAAATTGTCAATTTTCTAATAAACTATAAATGAGAAGAACTGACCCAAAAATAAAAGAATTGGAAATGAGAATCCATCCAGTATCATAAAAGATCTATTAAAATGGTCGCAAGAACCAGACGGGTTAACCATCAAACTTTATCTAACTTTTAAAGAATGGATGATTTTGATATAGCTCCAAGAGGTGATGTCAGCATCATGGTGGCATGACACATTCCTCATTTTTGTCCCCTCAAGAATGAAAATTTGGCATCCATCCACAGACAAAAGTGCCTCTGTGGGAGCTGTGGGGCAGGGTGCAGCACATTTAGCAGGGGACTCAGGAGGAGCCTCACTCCTCCTTGCATCAGGTAATAGGCAGACAGACCTCAGCCCCAGCTACCAACCCTGCAGAGGCCTGTCAACTGCCTCCAGCCCCTCTTGGTTGTGGTCCTGGAACCCCTGGAAAACATTGTCTTAGACGATCACTCACAGATTAGAAATAAATTTCTAGAAATGTAAAATCTACCATGACTGAATCATGAAGAAATAAAAAATCTGAACAGACAAATAACAAGTAAGGCTATTACATCAGTAAACAAAAATCTCCCAACAAAGAAAAGTCTAAGACCAGATAGTTTCACTAGTGAGTTTTACCAAACATTTAAAGAAGAATTAATGCCAACCCTCAAACTTCCTTCATTACATTTTTAAATGTAATTTAGGAGTGCTTAACTCTAACAATAGCAAAAATTTCTGTCTCCTTTTTGATTCAGGAACATTCACACACACACACACACACACACACACACACACACACACACACACACTTCTGTACTATAAGAAAAATAATGCAAAACCAGTTGCAAGGGGAAACTGATATTCAGACACACTATAACATGGTGAACTATAGCCAAGTGGAAAATACAGCACCATTCAAAACATGAAGCCTCTATTCTAATCAAGTAAAATATTTTCCCAAAGGAAAATATTGTTCTCATATTGTCCTCCAGCAGAAATCCAGATTATTCAAGAGAAAGCAGAAATCCAGATTTTTATGTACGAATTTTCTATTTAAAATAGAGAACAGACCAACCAGATATCACTGTGTGCTGAATCCCATCCATGGCCCAGTATTTTGACTTTTGAATTAAGCATGAAACTATTGTATTATAACTTAGAAATGTGGAGAAATTCTTCAAGATTTTCTATAGCTCATAAATTGCCTTTTCAAAATCCCCAAGTGCATTGACATTGCCTATACATAACTCGAGTAGTAGATCACATTTAAGTAATGACTTGCCACATATAGAGTGTTATTCTAATTTGGATTTTCGGTTTAAAATGGAGACTTATACTATGTCGAACAAGTCTATCAAAATTTAATGCAGACTAGAATGAGAATCAGAAATAGATAAATTTCTCTCTCTCTTTCTCTCTCTCCCTCCCTCTCACCTCCTTTCTCATAGATAGTATCATTCCTCTGGACACCTAGAAATGTCGCTTCCACCATTGTGTCTGTTCCATTTCTTTCTGTACACTGTCTTCTAATGCCTACTTACAGGATGTTTTCTTACAACTTGGGCAGTATACAGATCAAATGTTAGGGCTCCCCAACCCCTGGGCCACTGACCAGTACCAGTCCATGGCCTATTAGGAACTGGGCCGCATATCAGGAAGTAGGCAGTGGGCAAGCAAGCTTCATCTATATCTGCAAACACTCCCAGCGCTAGCATCACCGCCTCAGCTCCACCTCAGATCATCAGGTACTACATTCTTATAGGAGCACTGGTCCCTGGTGCCAAAAAAGTTCAAGACTGCTGTTTGGGAGAATATGTCAGCTTCTGTCCCCATTTGTAACTGATCCTTTAGTTCAAATTATCTCGACATACAATTTGATACATTCAGATTACCTATGTCTTTTCATACATCATATTTCATAGGCTAATCTATGAGCAAGCTGTCATTGGATTATAAAAACATTTTGGTCTAATCACTTGGCAGGTAGAAAGAAGATTCACATAAAACATTTGTCTAGATAGCATAAATTTGAGGAAGGGCAGATTTTTTTTTTCCAAAAATGATATTTGGGCATGTGTCAATACAAAATAACTACCCAAGTTTATAGGGGTCACCCTTATTAGGAATCTAAAAGTTTGGATAGACTTGGGGGAAGGTGATTAGTATATATTTGAGTATGTATTATTAATTGAACCCTTTTTAAGATATAGATGAAGCTTTGCTCGCTTGCCCACCGCTCACCTCCTGCTGTGTGGCCCAATTTCTGACAGGCTATGGACCAGTACCAGCCCGTGGCCCAGAGGTTAAGGACCCCTGTCTTATTTGATTTCAATGTGTATCTAAATTTGAAATTTGATTTCAATGTGTATCTAAATTTGGTAATAGAGACAACTAAATAGAAAAAATTCTGCCTTATTATTGAAGAATATAGTTTCGCCCATGAGGTCAAAATAATTTTCTATTTCTTTGCATATAAATTGAACTTAACTCTCCAGTCATAGAACAGTTGGACTGTTGCAGGCTACTCTCTGCAAGGGCAGAGCTTGGCCCAGGTGGCTTCTGGCATTGGGCCTGCCAGCAGTCAGGTCCTGTGAGTGAGAGAGAAAAGGCTAAGCTAGCATAAATGGAGTTTTCACGGTCTCATCAATCAAATCCATCTCCCATGGAGAGTAGTGAGAAATGGAAAAAATAACAGAAAGTTACTGTTACTTTGAAGTATCAGATATCCATCCGTTTTTCTTCTCCAAGAGAAATAAAGATAATTTTCAGTTATAATTGCAAAAACACAATTGATTATTTTCATTCTTCACAAAATCTTGATGGCCTAAAATTGAGTTTTTCCTCAATTTACTAATTTAACTTTTAATGGCTTCTACTTTTCCTATCCAATGAAATCATCTTCTGGTAATACTTCCTACACAACATGGGACATGCTATTTATTTTCACATTTTTAATATGACTATTTATGCAAGACTGATATATATTGACTGATTCCTTTACTCATTTATACATTCAACACATATTTCTCTAGGGCTGTACTCTTGAGCCAACGGGAATCTTTCCAGTCCCTGTCTTAGAAAAGACAGAAAATAATAAGCAAACAAATAAATATTTTAGATTGTGAAGTGCTTTGGAGAAAAATAAAGCAGAGACAGAGCCCAGGAAAGCATGACCTAAGTACAGTACTCTTGGCACTCTGCATCCAGTTCTGCCCTTAATATGTCCTCTATTTACACTAGAATTGAAAAATAAAGAATACGTTTCCTAGATTCCCTTTCGGCTAGATCGCTAGGTGTGGTCTAGGTTTCTATGAGGGTGATGCCCTTGCATAAGACGTGGAAGATTCAGGGAAGTGTAGGCCATTTTCCTACACTGGTGGCAACTGACTGGGAGACTTCAGCATATGTGAACACCTGCACTGCTGGGCGCCAGAGTCCACTATTAAAACCCGCTTCATGGGTATGAGGTGGCCGTGGCAGCAGCCGTATAGGTAAGAGTGGCATCAGCCATTTCCTAACTCTACAGTGGCATGGCCTAAAGCAAGGGGTTCACAAGTCATCCTTTGATTTCCTTTCCTTCTAATGATTTTGTAAGCTCCTAATTTTTAGATTAAATTCCTTCCTGCCTGAAATGCCTACGGTTATTTCTATTTCCTGCATTGAATCAGGGCAGCTTCTTTTTAAAAAAAAAAAAAAAGGGTGGCCAGGAAATGTTCTCAGATGAGTTGACCTTGACCTTTGAGTGGAGAAATACCTGAATGAATGTACTCATGTAAAGACCAGGAGAAAAGAGGTCTAGGCAGAGGATAAAAACTGCAAAGATTAGAGTCGAGTTCAATGTGTTTGCAAGACAGCAAGAAGTCTGCTATAGCTGAGGGAAAAAAACTAAATAAGAAGATGGTTAGCACAGAGTATAAAAAGATAAACAGAGGCAGGGTCACTTCTGGCCTTATAGGGCATAACAAGATGATAAGATTTATTCTCAGACGGGAAGTAATTGGAATTTTGTAGCAAGAGAATGATATAAGCTTGTTCCTGGGACTAATTATAAAACCAGGAAGACCAGGTTGAAGGCTGTTGCCATGATCCAATTAAGAGAGAAGAATAATGTGGACTCATGTTAGTGGACTAGAAATGGAGAAGTGCATGGATACTGGCTATATTTCGAAGGTAATGTCAATAGAACTTTTGATCTGTTGTACAGAATATTCCATGGAACTGGAATTGGGTGAACATGTAATTTTTTACCCAAGACAAAAATACCTTGAAAATGGATGAGCACTTTTAATATTTATGCCAGGGAAAGAAACATAAACTGGAGTTGTCCCAGGCAAACTAGATGAGCCTCCTAACTATAAAGAAAAGAAAGAATTCAAGAATGACATAAAAGTTTTTAGCTTGAACCACTGGATGGATAAAGTTGACATTTTGAGAGGTAAAAGACTGGAAGAGAAACAGACAGAGGTGGCTTAAATCAAGAATGCTACCAAGGCTGGCCTTTTAGATGTGTGACCTGTGCAGTTGCACAGATACTGTGCTCAGAAGGTTACCTCCAGATGTACTTGGAAGTCTACTAAGTGAAGCCTAAGCAATAGGCAATTAAGGAAGAAAGCCAGAGCTGGGGACAAGATGTAGAAAATGAAATACACTCACTATTACAATTTCTGACAATCATCATACAAATACAACCAGAGTAATTTGACTGTGAGTCTCAGGTTGAACAAGAGATCTTCTTCTAGTCTAAATTCAGAATTGGTTTTACAATTGAGAGGCAGCTAAGCCTACAAGTGATAGTTAATTGTCTTTATTAGTGAGCTTAGGCAAGAAGGATAAGCTGGGGAATGGGCAGAGCTTAGCACAAGTATAAATATGGATAGTGATATTGAAACATTCTCTGTCATTAGACATATGAACACATATAACACATATGTGTGCACACACACGAACTGGAGAGGAAGGGCAAA
Source organism: Pteropus vampyrus (assembly GCF_000151845.1). Lineage (NCBI taxonomy): Eukaryota > Metazoa > Chordata > Mammalia > Chiroptera > Pteropodidae > Pteropus > Pteropus vampyrus. Next base: position 2,935,577 of record NW_011888869.1, read on the forward strand.
GGAGGTGGGTGAGAATGCCAAATATATACTAAAGATTTTCTTCTTAATTTCATTTGGATAAATGTAAAATTAAGCTTCAAGATTGTGACCTAGGGAACTGAAAGTAATTACTTTAAAAAATTACCTTAATTTATCATAATATAATTAATTTCCATTTTTTTATCTTTTCTTCATAATTTTTACTGTTTTTTAGTTCCCTTTCACTTTTACTCTTATTCTTTTCCAACTTTGTCTTTTCTCTTTGTAAAAAAGAATGTGACATGTGACATTTAGTTATATAAAAGTAAATAACATTATTAATATTAAAAGGAATAAGAAAGCAATAATTTCTATTTAATGCTATATTATTTATTTTATAGACAGTCTATTTTTGAATGAGATGTCAGCATCCAAATAAATAATAAAGAGAAAAATTGGTCATTATACCAACAACTTATTTTTTAAATAAATCTTAGTTTCTGTAACTATGATTTCAAGGTTAATTTTAAAGAAAAAAATATAATCTGTTTAATCCTCTCCTACATCATAAAAAGTAACAGAAAAAGTCTTCTTTAATCCTGATAAAATATTCTCTATCTAAATATTTCTGTAATTAATTCTATAATTTTATTAAAATACATACTAACTGAATTGGCAACCACTACAATGCTCAGAAATAGAACACATCACATTTCTTTAATGTTGGGAAGTAGGGATAATTTCTTTTTTTAATTTTTATTTTTCAATTAGAGTTGACATTTAATATTATTTTATATTAGTTTCAGGTGTACAGGATAGTGGTTAAACACTTTATAACTTATGAAATGATTTCCCCACTTAGTCTAATATCCACCTGGCACTACACAGTTATTACAATATTATTGACTATATTTCCTGTGCTATCTGTAACATTCTCATGACTATATTGTAACTATCAATTTGTACCCTTTAATCCCGTCGCTTTTTTCACCCCCCACAATCTGGCAATCGCTAGTTTGCTCTCTGTATCTATGAGTCTGTTTTCGTTTTGTTTGTTCATTTATCTTGTTCCTTAGATTCCACATATAAGTGAAATCATGTTATTTGTCTTTCTCTGTCTGACTTCTTTCACTTAGCATAATACCCTCTAGGTCCATCCATGTTGTTGCAAATGATAAGATTTCCTATTTATGGCTGAGCAATATTCCATTGTATGTATGCATGTACCACAACTTCTTTATCTAAATGGGCACTTAGGTTGCCTCCAAATCCTGGCTACTGTAAATAACGCTGCAGTGAACATAAGGGTGCATAGGTCTTTTCAAATCATTCAAAATTCAGTGTTTTGGGTTTCTTTGTGTTAATACCCAGAAGTGGAATTTCTGGGTCCTGGGTAGTTCTATTTTTAATTTTTTGAGAAACCTCGAAACTGTTTTCCATAGTGGCTGTACCAATTTGCAATCCCACCAACAGTGTATGAGGGTTCTCTTTTCTCCACATCCTTGCTAACACTTGTTGTATTTTGATTTATTGAGGATACCGTTCTGATAGGTGTGAGGTAAAATCTCACTGTGGTTTTAATTTGCATTTCTCTGACGATTTGTGGCACTGTGCATCTTTTCATGCGTCTATTGGCCATCTGTAAGTCCTCTTTGGATAAATGCCTATTCAGGTCCTTTGGCCATTTTTTTAAATTGGATTGTATGG
>NW_011888869.1:2938551-2946121 GCF_000151845.1 Pteropus vampyrus
GCATCTTTTCATGCGTCTATTGGCCATCTGTAAGTCCTCTTTGGATAAATGCCTATTCAGGTCCTTTGGCCATTTTTTTAAATTGGATTGTATGGGGTTTTTTTTAGTGTTGAGTTGTATAAATTCTTCATAAATTTTTGGATATTAACCTTTATCAGATGTGTCAAATATCTCCCATTCAGTAAGTGATCTGTTCATTTTATTGATGGTTTCCTTTATTGTGCAAAAATTTTTTAGTTTGATGTAGTTTCATTTGTTTATTTTTTCTTTCGCAAAGTCAGAGTTTGCTACCTATGTTTTCTTCTAGGAGTTTTATGGTTTGGGGGTCTTACATTTAAGTCTTTAATCCATTTTGAGTTCATTCTTATATATGGTATAAGAAGATGATCTTGTTTAATTTTTTTGCATGTATCTGCCCAGTTTTCCCAACACCATTTATTGAAAAGATTGTCTTTACCCCATTGTATTTTATTGCCTCCTTTGTCATAGATTAAATGACCATACAGGCATGAATTTATTTCTGGACTGTCTAATCTAGTCCATTAATCTATGTATCTGTTTTTATGCCAGTACCGTGCTATTTTGATGACTATAGCCTTGTTTGATATCAGGTGGTGTGATACCTGATATCAAATTTTTTTTCTTTCTCAAGATTATAATGGCTATTCTTTAGTTTTTCTAAATCAATTTTAATGAGTTCTGACCCCCTTTCCCTCCAAACTGGTAAGAAATTTGTGCTCAGCCTTTACTGGGATCCTGCGCTTTCTCTGATACTTCACAAAATGAAGATCACTGGGACTCATCAGTCTATACTGGGCAAACCCCATCGCCCTTTAAAGTGATAAACCCTGATGCTTCCTTTCCACCTCCAAGCACACGTGTGTGTGTGTGTGTGTGTGTGTGTGTGTGTGTGTGTGTAGACGAGGAGCGCTGACACCTGGGAGTCAGCCTCCTCTTTGTGACTCTGCAGACTCTGTTCCGTGGGTACAAGACTCTGGACCTTGACACTCGTATTACCACAGCCTCCAACCTGCTCATAAAATGAGCTAATTCATTTCGATCTACCAGTCAGTTTAAACAATACTGGAACTTTTTGTAAAATGCTGCTTGTATCCAAATTATCCCTTTTTGAAAGATTTTCTAAGCATGTAAAATCAATAAGCAGCTGAATTTAAAATGAGTACAGCAAAATAGAATGTAATCCCCCAAATTCTGTGGGTCCCTTGAGCTGGTTACTGATTTTCTAAGATCTGACTCACTTAACATACCAAGCCTACAAAATAATGCGACTGCATGTCCTGGGAAGAAGATTCCACTAGTCTCTCTGGTGCTGCTTTACCTTCTGAACGCACAGTGTCCTGTTAGTGCTCTTCGAATGATTCATAGTATTACAGCCTTCTGACCACTTATAAAGCAAAGATAAATTAAAAAAAAAAAAAAAAACAAGAAGAGGATAACTGTCTGAAAAAAATAACTTCTCAAGTAACGTGACTAGAGTGCTCATGTATCAACCAGACATGTAGAAGCTATCCATACATTTAGTGACTTGATTTTTACAGTGTTATCACATACAAAATGACTGATAGGTAGTTAGTTAATAGCTTTTATTTCTATTGAAAAGAGATGATTTGAGGGTTAAACTGAATATATTCTAAGTTCCAAACAATTCTGAAAATTCAATCATCAATAAGGGCTATCTTCTGAATATCGTAATGTACCGAAAAAGCTTCTGTAGGTTTAGTACCATTTTAAAAATAAAGTCACAAAATACTATAAAATGGAATAAATACCACAAAAAAGAAATGAAGAGAGATGGAAACAATATTTAGAAATGTCTATTCTATTAAGCAGAATCACTGTTTACAACAGCAATTCTTAATTGCTTCAATATGATGCTTATGTGTCATGTCCTTAAAATTCTTGGTCAGTTTTCTTCAGCTTTCCTAACTTCACCTAGATGTTGGGTAGATTTGAGAGACAAGAGAAGAGGTGAATGGCAAACTGATTTTTTTAAAAGATTTGCTAGAATATAAGCTCAACTGAAATTTATTCATTTTCCTTACTGCTATCGCCATGACCTACCACATGCCAGCAAATAGCAAATACTGTAAATATTTGTTGAATGAGTAAACTAACTAACTAACTCAAAGGGATGGGGAAGAGTTATGGATATAAGAATTCCTTTTATTTTATTTTTTAGTAACATTTGGAAGTTTCACCTCACATCTGACTATTTCTGCGAGCGCAGTTTGTCTGCATCTTGCAGCAGACTAAGCAGGAACCCTGCATTCCAAACACTACTCCCATTCCCAAAGATTTAGCCTCATTTTAGAGACAGCTTTGCTTCCAGCTTAAAAACAACAGCTCTATCTGTCTGATGGCTACTGAAGCTTACAGCACAGACTTCTTGCAGTCCCCAGCCGAAGTCTTTCTAAATTTGTCCTAGACACTGTCATTAGATGTGTCTTAGACTTGAACATTTTATAGCTGTCATGTTTTTATTGATGGCACTTAAGGCCAATCTCTTTAATCAATGAATGTTTATATGATTAAAGTGGATAAAACAAAATCGCATTCAGTCTTTTCTGTAACGTTGAGCTCTAACTTGAACTCAAGGGAACAAATGTGGCAACAACTCAGCCCAATTTTCCTATGATTTTTTTCTCCACTTCAATTTAGGAAAACTAATTTAATAGGAAAGCATTAGCTTCCCTTCCTTGGGCTTCTTTCTACCAATCTGGTTATGCAATTATGGCACCTGCTGTCCCCTCCCCTGCAGCTTGCAGGCTGTGAAAGGTATGCTTTATAATGCACCCCTACTTCCCACAGACAGAACAAGCCCATGCTGCTTTCTCCTGGGAAGGTCTGAATATTATATCTATAAAACAATATAAAATTTAAATTAAACAAAATACATATTCAGAACAGTCGAGCCTTTTACGTGTGCACATTTGGTCAAAGTCTATGACCGGAACTGTCACATGAGGCTCCCTCGTCTCTCAAGGGTTCTCCAGTCACAGTCCTAGCAGCGTTCCATTGCATGTTGTTGTGGTATCTTTTCTTTCCCTCTAGTACCAAATAGTTTCAGATATGACTTGGGTGAGTGTCAGCATACACTGCCCACTGCCTTAACTAAAGAATTGAGAACAGTTCTTTAGTCTCCTAGGGCTGCCGTAACAAAGTATGACAAACTGGGTAGCTTAAGACAGTCAGGATTTATTGTCTCACAATTCTAGAAGTTAGAAGTTTGAGATCAGGATGATGGCAGGGTTCTGCTCTCTGCCTCGTCACCTTCTTTAGTTTTAACTAGTCCCTCCCCTGCTGTTACTAATAATCTAGTCACAGAACTGACACTAAAAAGTTATCTTTGACTCTTCTGTTCATGCATCCCTTATAATCAATCATTTGCAAGGTCCCATCATCCTCTCTCTTCTGGTTGCAGTCTATTCTTTCCATCTCTGCTGTTATCCCACTGTTCAGGGCTTCAGCTCCTCCTCTAAGACATCTGAAGGGTTTTTGATCTCATTCCCTCACCTCCGTTTGCCTCACCCCACATCTAGGTTCACCTGTACCTCCTCCTCTGACGAGTTCTTTTGAAACACAGCTCTAATCACAGAACTTCAGTGTAGAAACCTTGGTGCCTCAAATCTAAACTCCTCAGCCTAGCATTCAGGGTTTCCCACATTCTAGCCTTTACCTAACTTTTTAATCTTATTTTACAACATTTCTCATGATGCCATACACTCCAAAAATCCCTGCTCTTCTTCAACACACCTCATGCTTTCTTCCTCCTCTCCACATTCACTTTTGCCATGTATTCTGACAGGAATGATCTCCATCTGTTCAAATTACATCCTCCTCCAACTTTCTTCAAAAAACTCCCTATCATCCAAAAGATATCCTCCTTTATTCATCACAACTTCCATACTTTCAATAAACAACTTTCATAAACTATTTTCTTGAGTCAAACTTCTCTAATTATCTGTGTAGTCGTGAAGTTAATTATAATTGTAATTATCAGTGTATTTCATCTCCATCACTATAATTTTATTTAACTTGCACATTGAGTTCTCTTGGTCTTAGTATTCCACAAACATCTAGCAGTTTTCAACTCAATAGATAAGAAGTGTTTTAGGTGGATTTTTGACCAAAAATCAAAGGGACACCTTCCTTCTTCTCTGGCGGAAAAAAAAAAAGGAATAATAAAAATTTTTTGTAAGCAATATAAAAGGTTGAGAACTCTGAGAAAGATTTTAGTAAGGGTTCTTTAAGCAATATATTCTTACTTTCTACTCAAAATGACAGCAGATGATAATCAGATATTCTCTCTCTGGTTTCTCATGCCTTCAATGTGTGTCATCTCACTTAATAGTGAAGTGTTTTGGAGGTCTAAGTAGAGAGTCAAGAATTGTTCTACAGGAACAATGAAAAAAGACTTAATCTATCATTAAGCATCATGGGAAAAAGCTGGTCACAGCTTTTCTCCTTTGAGCTGACCTTTTTCTTTTTTTTTTCTAATGTCTAATGTTGTTGACCAGGATGACATAATCAAAACCTTTCCTTGCCCCCTTTTGGGCTTTGAAAGCATGTTTCTTCTACTCTATAAAAGAGATCATATAAAGCAGCAAGCATGCAAAAAATATCACATAATAAATAATGATATAAAAAATTAAGGTGTAACCCATGCTTTTATATTAATATTTTCTTATTTTAGTTTAAATAACTATCTTATAAGAATAAGAACAACATGTCTTTCTTGCTGTAACATGCTCTATGACAATTCTTTCAACTCCGTATTTTCACAGATACAAAAAAGCATCATCATAAGTCCTCTGGCATTGTCCAAAGTACCCCTGGAAGATGGGGGAAAATGTGCTGACCTAAGTCATTTTGGAAATGGGCGAAGTCTCAGTGACTAAAGGCAAAGTAAGCGTACATAATCACTGTCCTCTAGTTAATCAAGTTGTTTCCCACAGAGGTAAGGTTAATAATTCTGCTATCACTACACATGTAGTACATGTAAACTGGATTTGAACAATTGAGTAAATAGACGGTAGATAGTGGAATACAGGTTTCTCACTTTTGGAGTGACTGTACCAATAAGCAAAGAGAGGAGGCTGAATGATCCATGTGACAACTGATTAGACTAGAAATCAGTATGAATTAATGTTTAGCATAACAAATTACAAATGATTACATATAAGAATATTTATAAATATGTACATATACACAGGTTAGTACATACACATGTTCCCTTGCTCTGTCAGCTCAGATATTCTAAAATTAACAGAACCCTGGTTAGCAATGAGCACATCTAGTGCCTGGATCTTGGTTTCTAATACCATTCTCCAATAAAAGGAACCAAGGCTTCTGAAAGAAATGCTAATCTTAAACATAAGGTCAAAAAAATACAAAATGAACCTGAAGAATCTTGTAGTGACAGAAAGTAAGAAAGCACTCAAAATTTAAAAACCTATAATAATGACATTATGACAAAGGATCACAGTAGCCAAGTGAAAGAGCTCCCAAAATAAATTTTATTTTAAAGGTAAAATAGTATTGGATTGTAACCCAAAGTACAAAATAAATTTCCATAAGTAAATAATGATGTAAAGAAATGATTAAGTAAACAAATGGGGAAGAAGAGGCAAATTTCCCATGCAAAAGAATTTTAAATTATTTATGTAGATACTCTACACTTATGGCAGAGAAGCATAACTTTCTATTCATTAAGTATAGATTGCATACAGTGACTTCTTCCAAAAAGTACAGTATGAAAGAGAGAAAAAAAGTGTAACTTTGAGTGGAGAAACCTGATAAACACTACCTCAGCCACATGATCAAAGTCAACATCAACAGTAATAAATCAAGTTGCTAGTATTCACCTTTCTATCATGCAATGAAATCACACTTCACCTCTGTGGTCTTCTTCCTCAAAAGCCATTAACTCTAAACTAATAATGAGACAAATATCAGATGAACCCCAATCATGGGAAGTTTTATAAAATATCTGACCAGTACTCTTTAATACTGTCAAGATAATAAAAAAAAAAAAAAAAAAGGAAAGTCTGAGAAACTCTCACAGCCAAGAGGAGCTAAGTAAAGACGACAACTAACTGTAATGGGGTATCCTGGATGGGCTCCTGGAGAAAAAGGATACAGATAAAAATGAAGGATATTTGAATAAAGTATGGACTTTAGTTAATAATAATGTATAGATATTGGTTAATAAATTATAACAAATGTACCATACATATATAAGGTATTATCAATTGGAGGGAATTGGGTAAAAGTATATAAAAACTCCTGTACTATCTTTACAATTTTTCCATAAATCTAAAACTTTTCTAAAATAAAAATGTTATTTTAAAAAAAAATACCCTACCCTATTTCTGCAAAATTGTATGAATATTGCTGGCTCATTCTCAATTACTCTTACGCATTCACAACATGAATACAATTCTTTTTAAGGCATTGTAAGTCTTCGTATGTCACCATCATCCAACACAAAATAAAGGAAGGAGAACCGATGCCTAACTGGATCAGTAAACCCTCCAAGTCAATAAGTAGTGATTCACAGACCAAGGAAAAGTCCAAGGCTTACAGACTTAGATACTTTACTACGATCACATGTAGACCACTCTCACAAGACCATCCGGTATCAAACCAGCAATGTCCTCCACCATTTCCAAACTCTCACCTGCATCACAGGGAGATTCTCCTGGAAGAATCTATTGCCAACAGAGACCCAGTTTGCAAACCATCAGAAGCACTGACAAGAGATTTGGAGAAACAGAAGAGAAGAAAACACCGTTTTTCTTTTTCAGCAGTGACAGTCATAGTCGTGGATAAACAGCAGGCTTAAGTTCTCCTCACCTTCCGGGCATTCTCTCATCCCATTTCTTTAGGCAACTGAGATCATAGACAGTGGTTCCCCATGAGTTGCGCAGTTTCTTGATCTCTTAAATAGTAGTGGTAATTTTCTCTGACCTCTATTCCTTCTGTCCTTCCAACAATTCTATAGGTATCCTTTAAATTAAATTTAATGTAAATTCTTTATATTAAATTTCTTCCCATTTGAAATACCTTGAGCAGTGGTAGTTTTACTAACAAATTTAATTTGTTAGTATTTTGGTCAGTGTATGGCTATTGCATGGTCAAGATCATTTAATTTCTAAATATACTGCCTCACAATCTAGTAGTAATTTATATATTATCATACCAGAATAGATTATTCAGTCTTATATACAAGAAACTGATATACAATCTTAGCTCTCAGTTAATCTCACCATTTAGACGCAAGGGTTATAATTCTGTCCCATGTAGATTTTACCCCCTTTTCTGAATTGTATCATTTGTTTTAGTGATTAAGATCTGATATACAAGAAAATGGTAAAATCTCAAACCAATGTTAGAATTGTTCAGTATTTCCCCCATGTCAGAGGTAGGTCCAACATGACACTCATCCATGGAATACAACCAGGTATTTTTTTCAAAGTCTTCTTTGAATGTATGCCAGAGTTCTTGAATTAAGCTAGAAAATAAACCTAGTGTAGATGGATGATATATA
>NW_011888869.1:2946171-2961989 GCF_000151845.1 Pteropus vampyrus
TTTATATATTATCATACCAGAATAGATTATTCAGTCTTATATACAAGAAACTGATATACAATCTTAGCTCTCAGTTAATCTCACCATTTAGACGCAAGGGTTATAATTCTGTCCCATGTAGATTTTACCCCCTTTTCTGAATTGTATCATTTGTTTTAGTGATTAAGATCTGATATACAAGAAAATGGTAAAATCTCAAACCAATGTTAGAATTGTTCAGTATTTCCCCCATGTCAGAGGTAGGTCCAACATGACACTCATCCATGGAACACAACCAGGTATTTTTTTCAAAGTCTTCTTTGAATGTATGCCAGAGTTCTTGAATTAAGCTAGAAAATAAACCTAGTGTAGATGGATGATATATATACCTGAACAGTGCTAACAACTACAGCAGCCCCAAATAAAATACAAATCAGTCCCTGGCTAGGCTCCTTTGAAAAACCACTTCTTTATGAGAGACCAGGGTATGTTTAGTTTCTACCTGGATGACTATATAAGAAAATAAATTGTGTTCACAAATTCCAGTTTTGAAGCATACAAGTACAGTGGTCTGTCAATGTTTGAGCAATAATAGCCATTATTTGAAGCGGGGGTGAGGGGGAAGAGTGGGGAGAAAAAAAGAATAAAGAGAGAAAATGAAAAGGAAATTAAAATAGGGGGAATAGAAAGGGGATAGTGGGAAAGGATGAAGGAAATATAGAAAGAAAAATATTCTCATTCACTTTGACAGAAGTTGTGAGACACAGTTAAATGCAATTACTATAATGAAACACTAAGTATTCCCACCAACTTCTTGCTTAGGGCTTTTCCATTTCAGAGTACTATTTATTGTAAACTCACTCTAAATAAAATAGATACTATGGGCCCATCTCTAAGAAAAAGAAAATAGGTACAGTGTCTCTTAAGGAGAACTAGAAGTATCTTTTAGTCTGTTCATCTGCTTCTGGGATCCTAACAAAAAAATAAGAATGTCGATCTGCAACCAAAGGGAATATGAGGTCTCACGTAAATTAAGACAACTGTTTGACATTTTAATTTTATTTTCGGACAAAAACCCAAGGTCTCGTGTGCCTATCAAAAAAAAATACAGAATAGTTGACAGATGGTCACGGAGGTGAGGGCATAGGGAATACAGTCAGCAATAGTGCAATGGCTGTGTGTACAGCCAGAGGGAAGATAAAGTAATCAGAGGGATTGTTTCATAAAATGTATAAATGTCTAACCAATGTATTGTATACTTGAAACTAATAAAAAATAAATAAATATATAGAAAATAACTGTCTAACAAATGCAATCACTTTACTGACATATGGTATATAGCTCTCTTTTTTAACAGATGACAAAGTGAGTAGCAATTATAGAACCATGAACTTCTCTTGAATAGTAATGTTTTTCTTTTTTTCAGTTTTATTGCAGTATAACTGACAAATAAAACAATAAGATATGTAAAGTGTTCAACATGATGACTCAATATACATAAACACTGTGAAAGGATTCCTCCCGACTTATTACATCCATCACCTCATATATTTACTTTGTTTTTAAGGAAAAAAATTAAAGTTTAACCCTAAAAAAATTCAAATAAAAAAAAACGGAATAAAAAACAAAAGCAACAAGGTGGAAAATAAAACCCCAAAACCTAATTAACCTGGAAACGAAAAATTGCAACCCGTTAACAACCCCCCCCCAATTCCCCCAACCCCCAACCCCCGGCAAACAACCTTCCAACCCGGGGTTCCAAAAATTGAAAATTTTTTTTTTAAGATTTCACATACAAGTGATACTATGTAGTATTTGTCTTTCTCCATCTGGCTTATTTCACTTAGTATAATGTCCTCTAAATTCATCTATGTTGTCATAAATGGCAGGATTTCCTTCTTTTTAAGGCCAAGTAATATCCCATTATATATAATACCACATTTTCTTTACCCATAGTAATATTTCTTAAGAGAACTCTATATCCAAGCTAAGAACTCTGTTAGTCTAGCTAAATATTATTAATTTTGTTTCTATAGTACTACACAAATTTCCCAGAAAGTTCTGCCTGTATTTAAAATTCTAACATGCAGAACTATTTGGCATGCAAATTACACATTATATATCAATTATAATGTATAAGATTGGACTACTCAGAATAAACAAGGTAAATTTTATAATACCAGTGTCTGCTACAAAGTAAGCATTCAGTAGTTGAATATTAATAAACACTTCTAATTGTAACATTAATTAAAATATCTAAATTCATTATGTTCTTATTATAGCTGAGGCTAGTTATAATCATTATCTTAAGTCTCAAAGCTATCCCATAATGTAGGTTGTATATTACTGTCATTATACAAGTATGAAAAATGATATACAGGGAAACTAAATAACACACAATCCCCCATCCCGCCCATCCGCTCACACAATTTTTTGTCAAAGTCTCATTTTTTTGTTCTAAGAAAAGACTTTGGTCTAAGAACAGATCTTTGAAGAGATGCAAAGTTAGAACTTATATTAAACTGTCCTACCTGCAAGGATGGCTACAGAATGACATGAAACTCCGTTAAATGTCATTAGACTCCTCCACCATGGCTCAATGAAGAACTCACTACAAGAATACTAGTGAACCAAAAAGAGTTAAATAAAGCAGTTAATTTACAACGAAATAAACTTAGCCTCCAGATAGAAAAAAATTGATTCTATTACTTATTTTTATTTTATTTTATTTTATTTTTACTTTCAGTTTGAAATGGTACAAATAAGCTAGACTTCTAGAAACAATCAAAACTTTCTTCATACTCTCCTCTGTATTGTTCCTAAAAATGTTCTCACTGGTTCTTTGGGAGAATTAAAACTTATTAGACATTTTTCACATATTTCTGGGGCTTGGAATACACAGACACACTCCACGTGTACTTAAAAGTATTTTATTTCTTACGTCTCTTATTTTTTCCAAGTCCCCTTTTCCGAGAAATGATTACTTATAATAGCAGACCTGAAGCACCAAGTCTTTTGTTTTATTCTAATTGTTTTGATCATTTGCCACTATTTATTTAGATGAGTCACATTTTAGAAATGCGGAGTGTGTGTGTGTGTGTGTGTGTGTGTAATTAAGTATGAATTAGTCTCCTAGATTTACTAGGGAAGAGACAATATCCTGAGATTGTCAACGCATCTTGTAACAGACAGTATTCTAGTCAAGCTTTCCGGAAATACTCTACTATTACCATTAAGTTTCTCTCAAGTTAAATAACTGGGTAAACAGCATGACTTCTAGTGGCTCATCCTAACCTACTTGGAAGGGAACATACACCTGTATTTGAAAGTCTATGCAGATGGTATTTGAATAGAAGCACCCGTGGTTCAATTTAGGAAAGAAAAACCTGTGATTCTTCTTCACCAACTTGAGAATAACAAAGTTCTTGATATCTTTTCTGAGTTTATTAGAAATTCCATAGAGCAGAATCCCTGCTACTCATAAAGAAGTGATCCTCATGAATTTTGATACCTATTGAATAAAAACATCAGGGATTCAATCAGAGAGTAAAATACGACCAATACTGCTAAACCATACAAGGAAGGCCATTCGGAGTAGGCAACATAGTTTGAAAAAAGCTGAAAGCGGGGGTGAGGGGGAAGAGTGGGGAGAAAAAAGGAATAAAGAGAGAAAATGAAAAGGAAATTAAAATAGGGGGAATAGAAAGGGGATAGTGGGAAAGGATGAAGGAAATATAGAAAGAAAAATATTCTCATTCACTTTGACAGACGTTGTGAGACACAGTTAAATGCAATTACTATAATGAAACACTAAGTATTCCCACCAACTTCTTGCTTAGGGCTTTTCCATTTCAGAGTACTATTTATTGTAAACTCACTCTAAATAAAATAGATACTATGGGCCCATCTCTATGAAAAAGAAAATAGGTACAGTGTCTCTTAAGGAGAACTAGAAGTATCTTTTAGTCTGTTCATCTGCTTCTGGGATCCTAACAAAAAAATAAGAATGTCGATCTGCAACCAAAGGGAATATGAGGTCTCACGTAAATTAAGACAATTGTTTGACATTTTAATTTTATTTTCGGACAAAAACGCAAGGTCTCGTGTGCCTATCAAAAAAAATACAGAATAGTTGACAGATGGTCACGGAGGTGAGGGCATAGGGAATACAGTCAGCAATAGTGCAATGGCTGTGTGTACAGCCAGAGGGAAGATAAAGTAATCAGAGGGATTGTTTCATAAAATGTATAAATGTCTAACCAATGTATTGTATACTTGAAACTAATAAAAAATAAATAAATATATAGAAAATAACTGTCTAACAAATGCAATCGCTTTACTGACATATGGTATATAGCTCTCTTTTTTAACAGATGACAAAGTGAGTAGCAATTATAGAACCATGAACTTCTCTTGAATAGTAATGTTTTTCTTTTTTTCAGTTTTATTGCAGTATAACTGACAAATAAAACAATAAGATATGTAAAGTGTTCAACATGATGACTCAATATACATAAACACTGTGAAAGGATTCCTCCCGACTTATTACATCCATCACCTCATATATTTACTTTGTTTTTAAGGAAAAAAATTAAAGTTTAACCCTAAAAAAATTCAAATAAAAAAAAACGGAATAAAAAACAAAAGCAACAAGGTGGAAAATAAAACCCCAAAACCTAATTAACCTGGAAACGAAAAATTGCAACCCGTTAACAACCCCCCCCCAATTCCCCCAACCCCCAACCCCCGGCAAACAACCTTCCAACCCGGGGTTCCAAAAATTGAAAATTTTTTTTTTAAGATTTCACATACAAGTGATACTATGTAGTATTTGTCTTTCTCCATCTGGCTTATTTCACTTAGTATAATGTCCTCTAAATTCATCTATGTTGTCATAAATGGCAGGATTTCCTTCTTTTTAAGGCCAAGTAATATCCCATTATATATAATACCACATTTTCTTTACCCATAGTAATATTTCTTAAGAGAACTCTATATCCAAGCTAAGAACTCTGTTAGTCTAGCTAAATATTATTAATTTTGTTTCTATAGTACTACACAAATTTCCCAGAAAGTTCTGCCTGTATTTAAAATTCTAACATGCAGAACTATTTGGCATGCAAATTACACATTATATATCAATTATAATGTATAAGATTGGACTACTCAGAATAAACAAGGTAAATTTTATAATACCAGTGTCTGCTACAAAGTAAGCATTCAGTAGTTGAATATTAATAAACACTTCTAATTGTAACATTAATTAAAATATCTAAATTCATTATGTTCTTATTATAGCTGAGGCTAGTTATAATCATTATCTTAAGTCTCAAAGCTATCCCATAATGTAGGTTGTATATTACTGTCATTATACAAGTATGAAAAATGATATACAGGGAAACTAAATAACACACAATCCCCCATCCCGCCCATCCGCTCACACAATTTTTTGTCAAAGTCTCATTTTTTTGTTCTAAGAAAAGACTTTGGTCTAAGAACAGATCTTTGAAGAGATGCAAAGTTAGAACTTATATTAAACTGTCCTACCTGCAAGGATGGCTACAGAATGACATGAAACTCCGTTAAATGTCATTAGACTCCTCCACCATGGCTCAATGAAGAACTCACTACAAGAATACTAGTGAACCAAAAAGAGTTAAATAAAGCAGTTAATTTACAACGAAATAAACTTAGCCTCCAGATAGAAAAAAATTGATTCTATTACTTATTTTTATTTTATTTTATTTTATTTTTACTTTCAGTTTGAAATGGTACAAATAAGCTAGACTTCTAGAAACAATCAAAACTTTCTTCATACTCTCCTCTGTATTGTTCCTAAAAATGTTCTCACTGGTTCTTTGGGAGAATTAAAACTTATTAGACATTTTTCACATATTTCTGGGGCTTGGAATACACAGACACACTCCACGTGTACTTAAAAGTATTTTATTTCTTACGTCTCTTATTTTTTCCAAGTCCCCTTTTCCGAGAAATGATTACTTATAATAGCAGACCTGAAGCACCAAGTCTTTTGTTTTATTCTAATTGTTTTGATCATTTGCCACTATTTATTTAGATGAGTCACATTTTAGAAATGCGGAGTGTGTGTGTGTGTGTGTGTGTGTGTGTGTGTGTGTGTGTGTGTGTAATTAAGTATGAATTAGTCTCCTAGATTTACTAGGAAAGAGACAATATCCTGAGATTGTCAACGCATCTTGTAACAGACAGTATTCTAGTCAAGCTTTCCGGAAATACTCTACTATTACCATTAAGTTTCTCTCAAGTTAAATAACTGGGTAAACAGCATGACTTCTAGTGGCTCATCCTAACCTACTTGGAAGGGAACATACACCTGTATTTGAAAGTCTATGCAGATGGTATTTGAATAGAAGCACCCGTGGTTCAATTTAGGAAAGAAAAACCTGTGATTCTTCTTCACCAACTTGAGAAAAACAAAGTTCTTGATATCTTTTCTGAGTTTATTAGAAATTCCATAGAGCAGAATCCCTGCTACTCATAAAGAAGTGATCCTCATGAATTTTGATACCTATTGAATAAAAACATCAGGGATTCAATCAGAGAGTAAAATACGACCAATACTGCTAAACCATACAAGGAAGGCCATTCGGAGTAGGCAACATAGTTTGAAAAAAGCTGACAAAAATAAATCTTCTTTTATTTCCTCAAAACTCTTAACTTATATATCATTTTAGTCAATGAATTCTTCGTCCTTCATTCTTCCCTCCTAGATGATTCCTTTCTTCCTTTTTCCTCTCTTTTGTAGATAGTGAGGTTAGTGTTACCATTTTAGCATCTCAGAAAAAAAGACATTTTTTATTGATTTTTAAAATACAAATTACTAAACTTTAGATTACTGCCTAACAATAAACATATACTAATAACATTAAGTTTTTTAGGTGCCCTCTGGAAACCCACAACTAATTTGGGAATCTTTTCATCTCTGACGTAAAACTTGGCTACTTCAGTTTCCCAGAGAGTTTGGTAGCTAAAAATGGTCGGGGAAATAAAGCAAGCACGATGCCACGGTCTCCACAACACCCTTGTGCAACTCTCACAGAGTCACTTCCATCAGTCTGAGGCTTGCAAGAGCAATATTTTGAGTTAGAAATAGGAAATGACATGTAGTATGAATTACTTAGGCCCTGCGTTAGCAATTTCAGTTTGTGGGGGCTGTAAACAGTGTCTCCTTTTTTTTTTTTAAGTGAATTTGCAATTGTAAAAACTGAAGTATGACTAATGCTGATGAAAAGTACAAGCACATCCGATTTATTAAATCGTGGTTTCCAGGGAGGTCTGACTTCATTTCTATTTCACAGGACAGTCTTGTCCCGAGGGTAACTTAAATGTTCGTGATAAACAAGGGAAAAGCATCAGAGGCAAAAATGGCAAGGACATGTTAAATTTTTTAAAGTTTGAAGATACCTAAGAGACAAAATGGACTTAAACGTCTTCTACCCTTAATTTCCGCTCTGGTCAATTTTAATCAGAAAGGACTAGACGCAAACAGCCAAGCTCTGCTGGAACAGTATGTGGTCAAACATGGAATTCTCACACCATCCCCCAAGGAGTTTGGTCTTTGCAATTATTGTTCTATTGCAAAAAAGGGGATTGGGAATGCAATGCCTTTTTGTTGATTTAAAAAATTCTTAAAAGGAAGCGAAAGACTTACGTATTTTCTTTGAAGAGAAGAGGAAATTAATAATTAATATTGATCCTATCTTACCAGATATTTTTGCATACAATTACAATGCATGAGGTTTATGCACCTAGTCATTCACTTACGATAGTGTACCTTCTTTTTCTTATTCATATTTTTAAATCATCTTTTCCTTAATAAAAGTAACTTTGCAGACATTCTACCCTAGGAGATTTTTTTATACCGATTTACAGCTGGTTAAACTAAACAGAAAAGAGGTTAAATTCCTTGTCCCAAAAGAATACCAAATTAGTTACAGGGTCATAAAGAAACCAAGTCTCATGATTTTCTATCCAATATTTCAGTTCACACTGAAAGTTTGAAGTATTAAAAATAGTTCTAGGGAAGAAATACTCTCAAGGGGAATATACAGTTGAAATAGGACAATTGCTCTATGTTAAACTACAGTGAATGAGAGCTTAATTCTCGTTTAAGTTAAGCTATAATTAAAAAGTAAAGATATACATTTCTTCCATATAAAGGTATTATATTGTTGTTTAAACATTAGCTTGAGGAGGATGCACAAAGCTTTTAAAAAATTAAAATAGCAATCTTAGTCAAAGCACCAATGTGTAATATCTGCGATGATGATTGTTACTCTAGTGTGTTAAAACTTACAGAATGCATTATCTATAATACAAGGTCACTGATATTTTATAGATGAGAAATAATGAGGCTCAAAGAAAAAAGATTCAATGAATGCCCTAAAGTCAAGCTGTTGGAGAATGACATTCTTGGACTTGAACCTGTTCCTCTGACTTTAAGTCTAGTGCTCCTATTGAGTAGAAGACTCATTTACCTGTTTTATGATTATGATCATAAGATCAATAGTAAGACTCACTTATAAATGATATATAAATCATTAAGGCAATTTATATGTAGAGATAATCCTTGGAATTTGACAATGTTCATTTAATCGATAACAAATAGCAAATTAAAAAATCTGGTTCACATGACAATGTAAGACTTGTAAAAAAAAAAGTTATAGAAATAGTCATATTTCCAAAGAAAAATGAATCGTGAGTGGAGTTACCTTTTATTGAGCACTGCATGGTATATGCCAGGTCATAGCTTCACTTGGTGCTCCAGCCCTATCTGTTTTGTCCTAGGAGACGCAACCCTCATCAGGACTTACGACTATTTTATGTGCTCTGACATGAGGATACACCTAGGCATAATAGTAACATTAGCATAGATTATCTGTCACTAGGGAAGCTGGTCCACATGAGGCACCAAGTCACAAATCGAGAATGTAAGGTAAAAGTCATGGCAGGTTGGCAAGGCTTCAACAGATTTGGGCAACATCATGAAAGCCTTCTTATTCAATGAGATAGAAGCATGAAGTAGATTGGTTAATTCAAAGTTACTTTCAACAGATATTATAAAAAGAGAGTGATACATATCCAATTTTGTTTTGTATTTAACACCTATATATTTATATCCATTTGCAATCTTTAGATTGTCAGGCCAAAGACTTTTGGGGGGATAAACATCTGTGATCAGACTCTCAAGCTGTCTTTTTTGCATAAACCATAAGTATAATGTCTTATCTAAGATTTCTAGTTTGTAGTTCCTAAAAGTGAAGCAAGAATATTAAGATTCTTAAGGACAAATTGAATGCAGAATCTCTCTAGATTTTGGAATTTTCATTATTTTCCTTCCATTATTTTAGACTCATCTAGCATACATGCCTAATTTGAAAGCACTTATTGTTTTCCAAGTTATTAAATTTAATTTTTATGGTTACAACTCTTTAATTTACATTTTATCATATTATGTAAGATCTAAATTATATAATTACAAGAGCAATTCAACTGGCATAAGCAAGTTTAACTGCTAACATGGTGACTTTTGTAAGACTTTAAGAGAAGTACACAGGTATGCTCAGAAATTACATGCTAGCAGAGACGTTCAGTATGCGTGGGAATCTGTCAGTATTGTGCAAAGGGAAAGGATAGCATCAATTAATCTAAATGAAGGATGCAACACATACGACATCCAAGGAAAGATACCATAAAGCAGTTATTTCAGTAAGGAAACTCAGTAGTCTACAGTCTTCTATCAAAGTCAATTCAGAATTATTTCAGCTTTCCTGAGTTGAATAGTTAGCTAAAAGAGCTCTGATTTCCCTGAAAGGGAAATGGTTTTCATCATTTAAACTGAAAACTTATTTTGGTAGGCTTACCAATATTACCTCCTGGGTACCTCAGAAATATGCTTGGAGAACTTTCACAGTTTATCTCTCATGTCCCTGAAACATATGTTATTTTATAATTATTGTATTTATATTAAGTCCAAAAGAGAACACTGTTGTGCCTATATTTAGGAATATTTGCTATTCTTGGGAATATCAGAATAGCAATGTATATATTATATAAAATATTTGTAGAGATATTGTTCACAATATCATTATGGAACATAAAACCTATTCTCATGTTTTCCAGTTCAGTAAATTAAATACCAATAATCTTTTCCACCATGTATCCTGAAAGCTTTCCTACATCACAAAACTTCCACTTGACAGAAGTTTTTAGGTAATGAATTTTTTTTAAATGTTCAGTATTTTATCATTTAGAAAATTCTCTAAGGAAACTAGGAGTTAACCTAAAAGTTTGCTAATGAAAACATTTTTATTCTACTATGACATGGTCCATAAAAGCTTGTGTCTCTATTTTCAAAAAGGCAATCAATTAAACACACTACATATTTAGTATTCCAGTTCTTTCTTAGTGTTCTACAAGATCTATTTGTTTTTAAATTTCAATAAAGTAAAAGAATGTACACATATAAATTTTAAATCTGTCAATCAGATTTATTAGCATTTTAAAATGCTCCCCTAAAAATTTGTCTAAGTGGGTAAAATCTACCAATTTAGAGCCATTTTTAAATGAAGTAAAAGTCAAAATATGTATTTTCTCCTTTAAGCATTAAATTTTCTAAAAAAATCATCGAGCTCAATTTTTAACCCATCATTTTAATAAAGCATTGTGTTATACAATTAAAAGTAAACTATTTTTTAAAGTACATAACAGTATTTGGAATCATATAATATAGAAGCTTAACTATACAAAATGATGAATAAATGCCAGGATTATTTTTTGTTTGAGACCTTTTATTATAACATTTGTATAAATGCAGTTGAATAAAGACATTCACTTAACAAGTATTAAGTGAACAAACAGTAGTTAAGTGTACAGACTGTATGAAGTCTACTGGATATCTTATAAAAAAAGGTGACTTTTAGCAATGTCTTCTGTTATATTTAAAAAATTATTTTCAGCATGTTTTTACCAAAACATTCTTTGATGTTTGATGCTGCTCATAACATCCTCCCTGAAGGACTGCCATCCCTTTCTTTTCATTACATTACCTTCCCTTGATTATTTTCTTCTGAGTCTGACTATTCATTCTCATTCCGCACTGTAGATCCTCTTCCCAACCTGAATGTTAACTGCTATTGCTTGCATGGTTTCTTCTATCCTTGAAAACTTCTCTTTTATTATATACCTGGATGAACTTCAACCACCACAGTTCCAAAAACCATACCTCCAGTCTAGTTTTCTCCAGAATATTATTCTCAACTCCCTATGACATAATTTGACTACCTCATTCAAATAGGTCCACTTTTTCCACCACACTTCATAATTCATGTAATTTGCAAGTACAAATATTTATTTTTTGTTTATGGGTCTGCCCCACATTGTGTAGAGATATGAACTAGTATGAGATGGCTGAAGAAATAAACCCCAGGTTCTGATGTCCTCATGGTAGAGAATGGGAGAGCAGGAGCAGTTATAGGAAGTGAAAACATGTTTCCTAAGGCATTCGCTTAGAAATGACAAACTAAAATGATTTCTCTCATTTCATTAGTCCAAGAAAATCACATGGACAAGCCCAGAATCAATGGGGCAGGGAAGTATGAAGGCATGGCAAAGGATAGAAAAGAATGAAAAATTGTAAACAAATTAAATAGTCTTTCAAACAATAATAACTGAAAGCGGTAGATTCAGAGTGATAATAATTATCCTTTTAAAGTACCTTTTTTTCACCCTGGGAATCCTTTTTTACCATTACCATTTTTATTGTTAACCGTCTTCCCAGTTACGCAAGCTGAACAGCTAAAAGTATTTATTCCTCCATTTACTTAACTAAACATCAAACAATATCCCCTGGGTACTTCTAGAAATCTCCTAAACATCGTAAAAGTTCATTTCTTTCTATCCCCATAACCACTGCACTATTTCAGGATTTTGTCATCCTTCATCAAACTATAGCAATTATCTGTTACATTTGAAAGAATCTGCTGTAACAGATCAACCTCAGAACCCCAGTAATTTAACACAACAGAATTTACTTATTCATTCACAAAATATCCAAAACAGGTTTTCTAATTTCATGAGTGGTATGCCTCCAAATAATGACCCAAAGAGCTAGGCAACATCTACCGACTGTCTCTATCACCTTCAGATATCATTTCCTAAGGGTAAAGAATATGCAAGATTGCATGTTGATGCATCTCATGTGTCAACCCTAGAAGTGACACACATCATTTCTATCCACTTTGCTTTGGCCAGAACTTATCATATGGCTTTACCCACCCATAAGAGACTAGAATATACAATCTAGTTGTAAGCTCAGGAGGAAGAAAAAATATGTTTGGTGAACAGCTAACCAGTCTCTGCTACAATCTTGTAGTTAATCTTTTGCCAGAACAATGGTTACCATTGTCAGAATAATATTTCTAAAGAATACATTTCATGTTATTCTTTTGCTTAAAAACCTCATAACTCTACAATGATTGAAAATAAGGGTCAGATTTCTTAGTGAGATGTTCATGGCACTTCATGTAAAGAAAACCTTCTCTTCAGTCGTCCTGCATCACTTCCAGTTCTGTGAAAATAACCCGTTGACCCTCGCTCTGCCATGCTGCCACAGCCAGCCCCTACACTTTGGTTCATTCACTGAATACTTAATAATCACCTTTAAAACTTAATTCAAGCAACAACTTCTCCATGAGATGCTTCATTTAGAAATGACCACTCTTCCTTTTGTCCCATTTATCCTACACACTGTTTTGTGATGTAAACTACAATGCTGTATACACTTAGGATTTCTCCTTCCCTACCACTATGCTATCCCTGCGATGGAGCGGGAGGGGACGAAACAGCATGAGGTACAAATATTCCTTGGTATAAATACTTAAGATTATTATTTATCAACCTATCAATAATGAACATAACCAAGCAGATGCAATAATATACTAGTCCTTCCACATGGAACCAAGTGACAGAAACCTCCATAAGACCACAGGTAATCACAGTTTTACTGGGCTAGTCAGAAAAGTGTAGGCTGCTTGACTCTAGATTCTTATTCCGTCTTTGGGAAAGGATGGGAGTGGTTGTCCAATAATTCTACCCATTCCACATACATTGATTGAGCCCTTTCCATTTCTTCAGTGAAAATAATTTTAAATATTTACCGTGCTAATTAACAAACTTGGTATTAATTACAGGTGGTTAGAATTAAAGCCTTGGGAGTGAGGGCTTCTGATTAAAAGGTCTCAAAGGCTATCAAACCATCTCTAGATTATGTCTAATTAGAATAATTCAAATGTGAACAAACTTCCCCTGAAGTCAGGACCAGTAATATACTCAAAAGTTTTCTCCCAGAATGTAACCCAAAAGTTTGATTAGAAGAAACAGTCTCAATAAAATTTGTACTGCTAAATAACTAAGGGGTAATGAGAGTTACTACAGAAGACTCAAAGAGAAATCACAGGGTTTTCTTTACTAAACACAACGTGAACATATTCACCTAACTACTCTCTCATTAAAAACATCAAGGAAGCTTCACATGTCCACAACAGAAAACATAGGACCATTTTTAGACTATTTTTAATTATTAATGATTATTTTCATGTTTCAGAAAATAGCAATGAGTTTGCAAGTCACTTTTGCAACTTGGTTTAAGTGAGGATTTGCAAGAATAAGCTTTAATATTCTTTCAATGAGTTTTTAATTCTGATTTATAATTTCTTTCCCCTCAACATGAAATGGACTAAAAGTAAAGACAGAAAACCTCTTCTCTGATAAAGCTTCCTTTCCATATGTGAAAGAAATCCTACTTTCGGTCAGGATGTAAAAAGACAAGAGAAAACTGGACAAAATTAAAACCATACTTTTCTATGGATCTAGTGAAAAGCAGAAGACACAAGAAATCCTTGAAGAGTGTAATTCTAGAAAGAATAGAGTTTTCCAAGATGAACAGAGCACCTCAATACCTTCCATATCTTGGGGCAGCTGGAGTACAGATGGAAGGACAGGACAGCCACAGGGGAATGAGGAGGAAGATGCCCCTGGCATCCCGTTATATAGGCTTTTACAGAAGGGTGAAAAAGGAACAAAGTTTGAAAAGTACAGGTGGATGGTTTTCAAACTGCTCTAAGAAAGAGCTAACAACACCGACGTCAAAAATAATAAAACTTATTATTTACTGTATGCTTCTACATGCTGGTTACATTCTGTCTATTATTTCATTAAATCTTCAAAACAGCCTTTGTGTTTGGCACTATGATGACCCATTGGAGAGGAGAGGAAACTGGCACAGAGATGTTAAATAAACAGCTTCACATCACACCCTAAACCCACATCTCGACAGTCTGATAGTGGAACCACCATTTTAGTAACCATGTCATACTGCCAGGACCCCAAATAATTAGATAGAATCAGTAATAGGACAAGATGCTTCATAAAGCCATGTTATTAAATTTCGCTCAAATTAATAAATCGTTTCTCTATAACCGTCATGTACAAAGGATGTAATGCTTTTCAACTGATCAAATTTATTTTCCTTTTAAAGCAAATGAATTTAAAGTAACTTATTGTGTGATAATCTTTACTTCTTTCCAAAGAAGTAGAGATAAGAAGCTCTTCTTAGATTCTTGGATTTCCTAAAGTGAAGGAGACCTACACCCAATTCTTTTTCAGGAATGCTAGCAATGAGAAACCCCACAGGAGCTCACCACCTTCACGTGGCTTACTGGAAAAGCAGTTGGATGTTTCTGTGCTCCTGAAGAGTGTCCAAACTTTGGTAATAAATTGAATACAAGGAGGACCAATAAGGTATCTCTTTGTCACAAGGAGGAGTGCGCTTCAGAAGTGAAATTTGGCATGGGTCATACAGCCAGATGTAGCTTAGATAGCAACAGTGCAGACAGAAACTATGTCAGAGACTCTGAGGGTATCGTCCATTTCAGGGGAGGCCAGAATGAATAAGTACTGACCAAAGACCAGCTGCCTTACTAATGCTGCAATGCTGCTTAAGCCCTCTGAGCCCAGGAATCAAGTGGTCCTCCAAAGAAAAGCCCGAAGAACACACCTTACAAATCAAAATTATTTAAACCTGAAATGATAATATTTTCCTAGAAGCTGCCATCAGAGAGCATGGGAGCTCAAATGAGAAGTTAAATTAAGTTTAGAAAAATAAAGAGCATTATATTTTTCATGTACCTCTGTTTATGGCCTGTAAAGGTCAAACCCTTGACCTGTTTATTCATAAAATTAAAATTCAAAGCTGTGGCCCTACTGAGACTACTTATTGATGATTTGCTCAACTCTGAAAAGTGTTGATCTATGTGTCATGTTTAACTTTGAAGGCTGAAATTAAAAGGATAATCCTAAGAGTATAATGGTGAAATAAATGGTTTTAATTATTGATTCTATAACTTTAGGTAAATAGGTCTCACATGCAGAACTAATGGGGGAAAAAATGCATCTGGGCCTCATTTCCAAGAGACTGATTTAGTGGGTCTGGAATGGAGCACAGCAATCTGCATTCTTACCACTTTAATATTTCAAATATAACACGCGTCAGCAAGGATGTAGAGAAAAAGAAACTTTTGTGTACTGTTAGTGGAATTGTAAATTGGTGCAGCCACTATGGAAAATAGTATGAAGCTTTCTCAAAAAACTAAGAATTGGTCTACCATATGATCGAGTATATATCCAAAGAAAATGAACTCACTATCTCAAAGAGATATCTGCACCCCATGTTCATTGAAGCATTATTCATAATAGCCAAGACATGGAAACAACCTAAGTGTCCATCGATGGATGAATGAATT
>NW_011888869.1:2962769-2964471 GCF_000151845.1 Pteropus vampyrus
TAGGTGAGGCAACTCTTGGTTGACCTCACAGATTGCAAGGACCTTGTCAGCTTACAATCCTTTATTTTTTTTTTTTTATTTTTTACGCCTACAGCACCTGGTCTTCCTAGGTGGTCTCCCATCCAAATACTGACCAGGCCCAACCCTGCTTAGCCTCAGAGACCATCACCAATATCTAATTCCAATTATCTATATAGTCTTTAAATATTATAAATATATTACAAATAAACACTGTAAAATTAAAATTTAAAAGTGGTACTAAGCCCAGGATTACCCACTCAGAGATCTATTCCCAGGATAATTCCAGATGCTAAAAGCGGTAGATGAAAAACCTCTTCTGGGATTTTGGGGGGAATTTCTCTAGATTTGCTTTCCTTCTATGTCTTTGCTAGCATTCTCTCCTTGAGTTCCCAACCTCTATGGCTTCATATTTGGCTTTCTTTTTTTAAATATTGCCTCATTTGAATCAGGAATGTTTTCTGGAATGTTGATCTTGGTTCTAACCTAGCAATCCATAAGATGCTATATATAATTGTTCCCAAACTCCACACACTGCCAAAGGTCATCTGAATGCTGACTTCTCTCCCCAGTGCAGGGAGGGAGATTGGACAGGATTCTTCTAAGTCACTGAAAATAATATGTAGATACATGTGTGTGTTTATGGGGCGGGGGCGGGTTCTGACCAATTTATGCTTTGAACATTCTGACAAAAAGTTCTTCAGTGGCTAAGTGCCTCCTAGGCAATAATCTAGTTTCCTTACACTCAGTCTCTAAGTTAAATTTCCATAGTTATTCTTTTTATGGGTAAGAAATTCAGGTCTTCTGTAGCACATAGAAGATTGAGAAAAATAAAATTTTCAACAATATGGCATATATGTTTATTTTTCTTAATCATTCACTATTATTAAGTTACCATTTAGAAATACTTCTTTAGTACTAAGTGCCAAGCATAAAGAATTAACATGAAGCAGAGGAAGAAAAGGGGATAAAAAATAATTATGCAACATGCCAAGAACTGTATCAGAAAAACAGGCAAATTGATACGACATGGTTTTTTTCCTTAAGTTGCTGATATGTCTGCACCAACACTAAGAGATATAGGATGGTGGCAATTAGTCGTTTTGTTTACCTATGTTTCTGAAGGACTTTGTGATTGCATCATTTACTATTCAACTTTATTTATACATCAGCTTTATTTCTATTATATTCTTAGAGTACTACATGCATATGTTTAATAAATAATTAACTCCTGCACTGGTGTTCTTGATCCAAAGCAACACACAGCTCCTTACTTTTAATCCTCAGAGCTGTTTGGGGGGATTTTTAGATCCCTAAATAATTCATTGCTTAGTTCCTCTCTTCGGTTTTGCTCTTATAAGTGATTCACATAGTTATCTGTATATTTCCTCTTTACTCCCTTTGTACAGCAAGGCATAGTTTATTTTACTAAGAAAAGATTTTATTTGGAATAAGGTCCCATATCTACTTATTTGGCTCTTTTAGTCATAAATAGTAGCAAACAGATGACTTGCTGGAGCAAGAGCTGGCATAGATACTTTGCATTTTTTCTTCAAATTATAAAAAAAATAAATAAACTGTTTTCCCCATTTTACCATCTTGGTATATACAAATAAAATACTAGGGCCTGAACTGAAAAGACTCTATAAGGACATTTATTTTCTATAATTAAGAGCTTATCAGG
>NW_011888869.1:2964521-2967709 GCF_000151845.1 Pteropus vampyrus
CTTTATTTCTATTATATTCTTAGAGTACTACATGCATATGTTTAATAAATAATTAACTCCTGCACTGGTGTTCTTGATCCAAAGCAACACACAGCTCCTTACTTTTAATCCTCAGAGCTGTTTGGGGGGATTTTTAGATCCCTAAATAATTCATTGCTTAGTTCCTCTCTTCGGTTTTGCTCTTATAACTGATTCACATAGTTATCTGTATATTTCCTCTTTACTCCCTTTGTACAGCAAGGCATAGTTTATTTTACTAAGAAAAGATTTTATTTGGAATAAGGTCCCATATCTACTTATTTGGCTCTTTTAGTCATAAATAGTAGCAAACAGATGACTTGCTGGAGCAAGAGCTGGCATAGATACTTTGCATTTTTTCTTCAAATTATAAAAAAAATAAATAAACTGTTTTCCCCATTTTACCATCTTGGTATATACAAATAAAATACTAGGGCCTGAACTGAAAAGACTCTATAAGGACATTTATTTTCTATAATTAAGAGCTTATCAGGAAAGTCAATTCTATAAATCACAAGACCAAAGTGATTGATAAGTTGCTAAAAGCTTTGCCACTTTCAGTAGAACATGTTTAAATTCCTATAGTCTAGATATAAAAATGTTACTCAGAATTGACGCTGAAGGATAAACCACCCCCTCCAAAAAAAATTCACAGTTTGATTGATATGTGAGTCTGCACCCAATGAACTAAATAAGAGAGATGAGTAGCTTGAATTACTTTCTGAAAAATTAATCACTATATTTCTGTTGTCTAAAAGGAACAGAAAGAGCAAACCCACCAATTCTGTCTCCGAGGTAATGTAGATGATAAAAAGTGTGTCTCTAAAATGTTGGAAAGGCACATGTGATCATTGGGGAAAAAAATAAAACTGATTTGAGTACAGGAGAGGAGTATTTTTCTACACCGAGCCATCTGATGCGACAATGCCCGTTCCTGAAGTCTCTGCTTTCCCCTTCTGGATTGCTATGTCGATACAACAGACAGGAGGGAGCTTAGTGAAAAATCCACAGAAGTGCAAGATCAAGACAAATAATAGTATTATGAATGTGGATCTTTGATTCCACAGAATTGTAACATATCACTGAAAGCTCTTTTTAAATCAAATTAGACATTGCAGACCATTTAGGCCAATCGTCTCATTTTACAGTGAAAGAAAGGAAACTCGCTAAAGCTCAGAAGGCAATCTTAACTTAGATACCTAAAAACAACATAATATAAACTTTGGAACTAGATTCCAGTTCTCTGTTCTTCACCTGAAATGATTTTTCATATTTTCCATACTGGAGTAAATTAACGAATCATGAACTGAATTATATATATTAGCTGTATACTTAAGATATATTTTTAGCTAGAAATAATGATTTAAATCAAAAATTTTTAAATAGAGTTTCATTTAACTTAACAATAGTTACCCAAAAATGATTAAAGTTATTTACTGTAATAAAAAAGTATTATAATAATAAATATTTCCATATATTCTTCTGCTAATCATTGGCTGATTACATTCCTTCAGAGTATTAGAGAATTCTAATAGTATTAATTTATTTTTTTCAGATACTTTACAATGCAAATAATTGAATTTCCATGAATAATAATATTTTAAATAGATGTAAAAGATGTAAGAATATTTTCCAAATGTCACTAATAAGATGTTTTTTGTATTATAGTGAGATATTTACCATCTATAAAATCATTCTTTGCTAATGTCATAAGTTACTAAAATTTAATCCATAGAAGATAACATAGACCCATACATTTATTTAAATGGAATATGGGTGGAAAACAATGTCGAGAAATGCAGATAGTTGGTTTTTAGCAGGGTAATAAGATATTATTATATATAAAAGAAAAAGAATTTTAAGAAAAGAAATTGGTTCAATACCCATAAATTTATTCAAATAGAATATTTGAAGATCTATAAAGACAAAATAACTATCTAAAGAACATTATAAAATAGTTATAAAACTTGTGAAAGAGACCTGGATAAACTCACCCAGTTATTTCTGCTTTTTACCTCACCTTTGAGTTTCAATTCATCAATTTTAATAACTCAGCCAGGTTTTCAAAAACTTTCATTTTAGTATATGACTCTTCTGCTTAAAAACTTTTAATTCCCTATTTCCCACAGTGTAAATGCATATTCTGTATCCTAACACATAAAATCTCACATAATCTTAATCAACTCTACTCTAGCAGTTTTCAATGTTTAAGCAGTTGTAAACGCCACTTTATTTCTACTTCTCACCAAATCTACTCCACCATGTTGGTCTTATGGAATGCATCATAACAGATCTTGTGTCCATGACTTTCCACTGACCTTGCTGCTTACCTCATCAGGAGCATCCTCATCCTGTTTGACCATGAGCACACTGTATCTTTCTGTGAATGCTCTGCTTCCTGGAGTCTCCTCTGTAACATAATTACTGAATTACTTTAATAATGTTATCAATTTTATTTTAGCCATCATATATATCTATCATGGTGGATAGCTCACCTGTTTGGGGGAAGAACTATTTTTATTCTACTCAGTATCTCTAAAGGTGCATCATAGAGCACTGTGAATATACTAGCCATTCAATAAATAGATATAATAATAATAATAATAATAATAATAATATGTTTTAAAAAGGAGCATATCTTCAGGTAACCAGAAAAAAAAGTTATCTTTCCAGTTATGAATTCTACAATTAAAACTCAGAATTGCTATAATATCACATAAATTGAACCTAAATCTAAAACTAATACGTTGGGGAGAAAATCCTTTATGTCTTACATTCTATCAAAAAAAGATAGGTAATCTGTAAAACAATGGGGATTATTGGCACACACACACACAAAGTAAAAAAATACAAACATATGAACTATCTAAAGGTTTTTTAAGATCTACAAATTATTCTAAACAGAAGTAGCTAAACTGTCTTCTGCTCTATAGATATCAATTTTAAGAGTTTTGTGTATAAACTTGATTTCAGTTTTTTTGTTTGTTTGTTTGTTTGTTTAGGTGAGGCACCCTTGGTTGACCTCACGGATTGCAAGGACCTTGTCAGCTTACAATCCCTTATTTTTTATTTTTTTATGCCTACAGCACCTGGTCTTCCTAGGTGGTCTCCCACCCAAGTACTAACCAGGCCCGACCCTGCTTAGCTTCCGAGATTAGACAGGATCGGGC
>NW_011888869.1:2969009-2991300 GCF_000151845.1 Pteropus vampyrus
GCACCTGGTCTTCCTAGGTGGTCTCCCACCCAAGTACTAACCAGGCCCGACCCTGCTTAGCTTCCGAGATTAGACAGGATCGGGCACGTTCAGGGCAGCATGGCCATAAATGAATCCAGTTTTTAAAATCATAACAATATGAGCAAGCATTTTAAAACACTAAATGATACAAAGGAAGAGTCATCATTCCCACATCTCTTCACTTCCATTCTTCACCCTGTGTGCAATCGCTTTTATTTATTTCTCTTTAATTTTTCTAGTGGTCATCTCCGGCATTCTGAGCTTCTCTATTTCTTAATTCATAAGCTTTCCACTTTCTATGTTAGCATCCGAACAAGAAAAATGAGGTTTGTTTTTTTGTTTTTTGGTTTTTTTACTTATAAGGATGCTGCCAACCCTCCTTCCCCTTCTCCTTCAAATTTGAGAATATTGCAATATTCAGTGCTTAACTGGTTACTACTGAAAAATTTAAAAATCTGTTCAATTTTATATTTCTTAGCCACAGACATGTTTGTCTTGATTCTCTAATTTATGAGAATTGGACATTAACTTCAATTTGTTTCTAAGTGTGCTTAAAATAAGAAATTCAAACTGACATATGGAAAGATGCCTTAAGATGAATTGAGAATAGAAAACTAAATCAAGGAAGTCTTAACATTTTTTCATAATAGTATACATTTTTTATTCTGATTTTGACAAAACGGGATTTTAAATTAATGCAATGAAGTAAATATAAATATGTCTTTTTTACTAGTATACTAATATCCAAGAAAAAAAGTATAATTTTATAGTGAGAGTATGAGACAAATATGGTAAAAACTCATTCCTCTCTAATTTTTATTAGTACTTTTAATGGGAAGAACTATTGCTTTGCTTTTCCCTTGAATAGCCCATCAACTACAGTGAATTCACATGTAACGCACACTAAATATTACACTTTTTATTATTCTTTTTTCAAACACAGCTACTCTGGAATTCAACTGAAGAAATAAATATAAAACAATCGAAAAACATATTTAAGTCAATGCAGTTTGTCGGAGATTTATTTTGTGGGGGAGAATATGATGCTGGATCAACAAAGAGGGGAATCACATGGTGAACATTATAAAAGAAAGTAGCGAGAAAATGATCTACGTTTTTATTTCATCAGTTACTAACAACTTGTGATAAAACTTAAATAAAAAGTGACTGACTAAGCAATTTCCAAGCTTCCAAAAGTGGAAGACCTATGGTTATGTAAGTCATCACCTGATTCCACAGTTAAATGCATAGAAGTGAATGTTCTCTTGCCAGCTTGTAGGGGACCGTGCTAAAGCTGTTTTTCGAGGAATGTAACATGGGAACAGTGTGAGTTTATCTGATACGTGGTCTACTTTAAAACCTGAATGGGGGTGGGACAAAGAAATAGAATGGATGCTGTAAAATGTTAGGCAAATTATACTAAAGGCAAACAGAGGAGTAGAGATAATACTTAATTGTCACAGGTGTTTCCAAGAAGCAAACTCTGAATCATAGAGTAAGTAGCATTAAAGAAATTATTACTAATTACCACATACTATCAGGATCAACTCTTAGGGTGGGAAGGGAAGAAAGCAATACAGTAGTCCACCCCTTATTTCTGTGGGATACATTCCAAGACCTCCGGTAGATGCCTGTAACCTAGGATATACATACACTACATCTTTTCCTATATGTACAAACCTATGATAAAGTTTAATTTATAAATTAGGTACAATAAGAGATTAACAATAATAACTAATAATAAAATAGAACAATTGTAACAATATACTGTAATAAAAGTTATATGAGGTGGTCTCTCTCGAAATATCTTATTGTACTATACTCACCCTTTCACTTAAAGATGCAGTTCACAGCTTCTCTTGGGCATATCCAAATTGCCAGCATCAGTACTTTTGCCCTTTGGGGTCATTGTTAAGTAAAATAAGGGTGATTTGAACACAAGCTCTTGTGATAAAATGATGACAATCGATCAGATAATCTAAAAGGCAACTAAACGACTAACGGGCAAGGAGCATCTCCAGCGTGGAGACGCAAAGGGCGTGGAGATGCAAATGGGCGTGGAGACGCTGGGTAGAGGGATGATTCACTGCCGGATGGTTTACTTCACTGGCTGGATAGAGCAGGACTCGCGAGGTTTCATCATACTATTCAGAGCAGTGGCAATTTAAAACCGGCAAATTGTATCTGGAATTTGTCATTTAATATTTCAGACCCTAGTTGACTGTGGGTAACTGAAACTATAGGAAGTGAAAAGGCAGATAAGGGGAACTACAACTGTATTTGCAGAGAGAGAAGTTTTGCCAAGATAAAGGCGTAAAAAGGGACGCTCTGAAGTTGGAAGCTGGAATATCCCTTCAGAGACTTCCCCAACTGAAACCAAGACACTGAGATCTTATAATGCACTCCCCTGCCCACTTCCACATCACCACAAGCTGCAGGTTGCACGAGAGATGGGGTGTTATTATGGCAAGTTGACAGGAAAGGGCAAAGAATGGAGGACATTAGCAGGCATCATACCTAGGAGCTGGGAGAATATGCTCTTCAGTTCTCAAATGAGAATTGGCCAAGAGACCACAACATCCAATACTGTCCAGGCTTTGGCCACATCAGGCACAGCAGCTAGAACTGGAGCTTCCTCTTGTTTGCCATAGTTCAGTGTCATCTTCCAGGATCTATCTGCTTTTTGTGGGGGGACTGGAAAGGGAATTAATTGAAGATATGATGGGGCTATCATCTCTGCATCAAATTTTGAGTCTTTAAGGCACTGATCCCTGCACTGTCATCTAAATATGTTGTTGTTCTTGATATACCAACTTGGCTTTATGTGTGGGAGAAAGGAGGAGTCAGTAACTTTAAAAACTTCAATGTAATATTTTAAAACAAAAGCTATTATACTATAATAAAGGACTAATGGTAGGGACATTAGGCCAACTCTGACATGTGCCCATTCTAATACATTTTGAGATTGAAGAAATGACTACTGGATGGATCCGTGGACCCAGTGACAGTGGATGTACTGTGAACTGACCTCAAATGGCCCCACCGTAAGAAAGAAGTGAAAGAAAATGATGATTCAGGTCAGTGGCAATTCAGACCCTTCAAACAATAATACTAAAATTGTGACGGCATTTTCTTTTCTCCAGTATATGGTTTCAAGAGTAAATAGATATCACTTTTAGGAAGATGAGAGGAATCATTACTTTGTATATGTGCTGTAGTATTGTGGGTCCTGCTTACCGGGAATCTGGGAAGATGTTAATAAGTTTCAGGTATCAAATCTGACTCTGGTCCAAATATTAACTAATGAATCATGATTTTTTTTTTAATTGTGATGCTTACATTTAACCTCCTGATTATACATCATCGATCTTTTCTAGTTAAATAGATTGAGAAATAGTCTCGTTGGCTTACAATCTATCTGGTCCTCAGAGATATGCATACAATTAATTGCCTCCAGAGCTCTCCGTGTGTCAGGCCTCCCTGTTGACCACTGAGACTTCACCATACATTAGGAACATTGTACCTGCCTGGCTTCTACCTGCCTCTATTATTTCAGGATCTTATCATTGCTTCTGTTATCAGTTAACCTACTTCAGTAATAGCATCTCGTACCATCAGCCCTGACTTACAAATGATGGCTATAAATGAACTCAAGGATACTGATGCACCCTCATCATCCTATTCCTTTCACTGTGCCAAGCAGAATATCCTTCAGGTCTTACCCAAGGAAACCTAGAGGGCCTCCAGCTTCATATGACATGTCCATTTTTGCATGTGCACTTATCTAAGCTTTTTAATCTCTCCTTCTGTTGTCTTCCATGGTCATTCTCACAGTTTTACTTTATTTGGCATAGACTAACACTTTTTCCAAGCTTCCGAGATCTATTCTAGAAGCATGTTAGCACCATCACTTGCCCAGTTTGTTAAGTCCCATACCACAGAAAAATGTTCCTATATCGATAAACTTTTCCTTACACAATTTTATGTATCGCTTACCTTGATCCAAGACGCCAGAGTGCAGTCCCAAATGTCCTCTCCACCTCCTGCCAATACATGATGACTAGGTCGTGCTCCTCTGGAATAGTCCCTTCTCCCTTTCAGCAAACACAACACCCTGCCAATCAATTGACATCATGACTCAAAGTATTGGCCTGGTGGCTGAGAGGACGATAGGAGAGAGCCAGGAAATGGCAGAAAATAACTGTAGTGTAAGCCTGAAGTTTGCCTTTTCTTTTTGAAATGCAAGTGCCTGACTTGAGCTTTGATTGTGAAAGCTCCACTTCAAAGAGGCACCACTCCAAAGAGGCATTCCCTTCACTTAAGCAATAAACACACTGCCAGCCACAACTAGATTAAGGCTCCTTTCCTCTACTGAGGCTCCTTTGTTTCAGATCTTGATTAATTTCAATAACTTACCATTTGGGCTTCTTGTTTTTTTTGTGCTTTAAATCCCTACTCTTATGTTTTAAATTCACCAATAAAAGAGTAAGCCTATGAAGGCCAAAGCCCCGACTCTTGACCTCAATAAAAACCCCAGGCCTGAACTCTGCCCTCTCCCCAGAGCCACTGTGCGCCTCCCACCCCACGTTTCTTGTATGTTTCTTATATGTTACTTGTAAGTAAAAAACTGTTTTTAAAACTGTCTTTTTTCCTTCATTGTTTCCTAATGGTTATTGCTGAAGGGCATCTTGCAAATGCAGTAGGAACCACAAGGGTTGGCCCAGGCTTATCTTTGGTATGAAAAACTGAGGTGTCTAGAGAAGCTTCCTGGGGCCCCGCGAAGCCCCCAGGCATTTCTAGCTGATAAAACAATAACTTTGGATATTGCCTTCTGCCTCATCTACAAGGAAGGTGGAGGAAGCAATGGCCTTTAACAAAGAGGGTGGGCTGCAGGGGATTCAAGATTTTTATATTCATCATTCAGCCTCATCCCAAATCTCAGGATCCTATTTTTTCCCAGCTGAGACTGCCTAGTTTGAGAATGTAACCTCATATATAGCTCTGATATATATACTTTTATTAAGTCCTGTGCCTAGTCTTCAGCTTTCTCTATCCTCTGCCTGCTCAAACTATGCTGCCATGGAGGCCTCTGACTTCCATAGTCAACTTTTAATTGACAGTTAGAAGTACTAAGCTTTTCATTGACTCTCCAGAGAGTCAATTGCCTCTAGTGAATATTCTCCAATTTCATTGTCCTTATATTTGGTCATCCTTCCATATTTCCATTGTGTCTCGTACATTGCTCCCACAAACCGCTGTCCACTGATACATCATCCCAACTTACTGATGCAGGACAGGGCAAATGTCCCTGAGTGGGGGTGGGGGGGAGACCAAGCCCTGCCCGGAAAGAAGAGGGTCCTCTGGTGGAGAGTATCGAAAGAGTTCAACGCACATGCCAAAGAAAAGGGGTAACACTCCTCAGTGTGGTCTCCTCTCAGAGACAGAGTGAGAGGGACCAAGAGAGTCTTGGAAAGATAGTGAGGGGGTGCGGGGGGGTGAATGTTCAGGGAATTCAGTTTATATATCATTTTTTAGAACATATGAGTTATAGTTTAAAAGACTTTGTTAACCCATTTCCTTTGATATGGACATACAGTGAGAAAGGGGGAGGGAATAGGTAGCCTGAAAAGGTAAGAATATGTAGAGCGAAAAGCCTGCTGGCAGTTCCCAGCCTTTAATCTATAGGTTCCCCATGGTTTTAGCCATAGGGAATGACTCTTGGTTCCTGTTTCCCCTTCACAGGTCAGGGGAATGGGTTGTTAGCAATCCCAGCAGAAATCTTCCTTTGTTCTGAAGATGTCCTCCTGGCCTGGCTGTAGGGCTGATCAGCACCTTGCAGTCTCTGAATGTGGCTTGATTAATATTTTAATTCTCTTGCCTCCTCCTTACATTATTACCACCCGTGAAAGTTTCAACAATTCCACTGCACCTTATGCCAAGGGCTATGTATGGTCCACAAATACCAACACCTACTAATTTGAGGGAGCACTGGAGCTGAGATGACCCTTCAGAAAAGTTCCAATTGTGGTGAGCAGGCAGGTTACTGATACTCCATACCAAATTCCCTCTGCAAGTTTTTGGGACCTTAGTCAAAGTAGTTTTCTTCAGCAAAGAACAATTCCCAGAGAAAATCGGCCTCTAAAGGTGGCTGGAATTTGGCAGTGTGCCCTGCGGTTGGGGAAAATGTCTGTCCTTGAAAGGGCATCTGCACAGCAATGTCTGTCCTTGAAAGGGCATCCATCACAGCACCTACTTCAGCCAACACCAAAATATAGACTGCAGGAAAAGCAATTATAGGATCAAGATCTGCTGTTTCTACTTGTCACTTAAGATGAGTTGGAGAAACATTAAATAATTAAATTTAATATTTGCATATTTCTCTTATATTTTCCATCGCTTTTCTCTTCTGCCATCTCTGCCATGGCTTCGTCATCTCACTGTCCTCAGTGTGCACTGTACTAGATTCATGTTACTAAAACACCGTGAGTTTAAGTTATCCTCATCCACCACAAATGTCTCCCTTACATCTAAAGAATAAACAAAACCCAATCTTTAAAACCTTCTCCAACCTAATTACAACTAACCTCTCTACTCCATACACAAAACATCCACTTAAACAGAATAGTCTATAAATTGTTACCCATCACAGCCCTAAGCACCGAGTTTGAGTTGCCTCTTTCATATTTTGCCCATACATTCTACTCTTTTGAAAAGCCCTTCCTTCCCCTATTCCCCCTTCAAGATGACCTAGATCAAAATTCACATGGCAAATTAAGGGCATGCAGTGACCTCTCTCACTTGCTGCATAGAGTGCCCTGATAGAAATCATTTACATGCAACTTCTCATCTGTTCTCATATCATTGTTCTGCTCTGCAATTTATCGTTTTACAAAATTAAGTCTTCTCTCCCTGTCTTGAGTGTAAATAACTTTAGGGCAAGCAGTACTTTGATGTTGAATGCCTAATATCAACTTTAAATGAATGAATGTGGAAAAGCACCTGCCTCACCTGGTCATTTTCTCATTGAGAAAGAAGCCCTCCCAATCTTAGTGTCTCCTAAATTTAGGATTTATCCTGTCCTAGAAATTGTTGTATTTAACATGATGCCAAATTATATTGCATCCCCACTAGGCCTATTTGTACCAACAGGTGTTGGTGTTCTCACCATGCGAAAAAGGAAAATCATTCTTACATCTTAGAATCCATGCCCATCCTTCTTTATATGAAAAAGAAAGTAAAAACTAACACGGTACACAGATAATAGCTAGAAAAGCCATTTATAGCACATTAAATGTCAGAAGCATCAGGTAAAACATGCCAGGTGGTAAGAAATTATCCAGTGACTAAAAGGAGATGACTGAGCACTTACGGCAGCACGCTACTGGAGTTTATGATTATAGCCATTACTCATGGTGAGCAGCAAAGTCCTTCAAGATTAAGTAATTCATATGAAGTAACTTTTCCCATCCTTTATTATCAATAAAGTTCTGAGTTTTAATATATCTTTAAGCTATTTTTCCTACATTTTTCAACAATTGGAGCAATTGATTTGATTGCAATCCATCGTTTCACCATTCAATAGCATCCTTTGAGTGCTGTTAGGGTTTCAGTTCACATCATCCTAGAGAAGAATACCGGAGGACCAGAATCCAGAGGAGTGGTTCTCATCTGGGGGCAATTTTGCCCCCGAAGACATTTTAGTTGTCACAACCCGGAGGAAGGGTGTGTGGCAGAGATGCTACTAACAGCTAGCGAAGCTGCTAAATATCCTACACCGGACAGCCCCCACGGCGAAGAACTATCCTGACTCAACACTGTAGTTGTGAGGTTGGAGAAGTCCTGATCTAGACCAAGGTGTTTTTTTCAGGTTATTTTAGTCATATACCAAACAAAAAGAAGAGACTTCTTCCCCTGAGAGTAAGAGATTGCACTGTCACTTCGGTTTAAAATTAGCTTATTATATATACATGAAGGTAAAATAGATTTATGAGGTAATGATAACAAAATTTCTCCTAAAATTTTGTCTAGAAATATTTTATTGTGGGCAAGGCAAATCACAGCATAAAGCAATGTGGAATTAAAACCACAGTGAATTTTGCTTTAGTTTCTTTTACACTGAGGACTGTAATGGTTCTATAAAGACTTTTTGTTATCATAGTTGAAACTACATAGCACATTTTGAAATATTTTATTTTCCCAGGGCTGGATATTGTGCAAGATATTATTACTGTTATCATTTGGATCCTTTAAATGTATTCTAACCAAATGGTTTCCAGAACCTGCTGCACTGTCATTCGTCCTGTAGTTACAGCCTTTTCATCTTTCCCTGCATCTTCCATTTATAAACAAGTGCTCTTAGCCTGACTTTATGCTTTCAGTGTGTTTCAAATGTAGACTGAACATCTGCTCCATTCTGTAAAGTATTCTCTGATGAAGTGACAGCTCAGAGAGTGACTAGCGTTACTTAGCTTCCTAACAGCCATTCACTAGGGCCCTTTCAATAAACAGAATTATATATTGTTCTCATAATAAGAAGTGATATTTCTCCTGAGAGCTGAACGAAAAAGATAAGTGAAGTCGTCTGTTTCCATTGTATGTTTCATTAGTAGCAAATTCTCTTAATGTTTATATCAATAAGATTTTGAAAAAGAAAAACAAAAGGAGAAACACATGAAAAAATTTGTATAATATGACTTTCCATACATAGAATATCAGTATTATTAATAACCAATTAATTAATTAATGACTAGGTAATAAAACATTTCATGTTGTAGGGAATTAATTTAACTTTATGTGTATATAAAAAAGTTTTAAAGAATAGAAAGCTAAATGAGTTTGTACATTTCTTCTCTAGTAAAAACAATAATAAAACCATAGTTAAACTAATAACATGTTAATTTGTACATAGGTAGGTCATGCGCTCTTATTTCGTGCTGAATTTATTCGTGAACAATCCGTGCCTGGTATGTATATTGTACGAAGATGATAAGAAAAATGTGACCATGAAGGAGCTACAAAGCAATTTTATTTCAACATACCAAATGACAAAATAACCAAATAAAGAAAGGAGAAGACCTAATTTTCCACCAAATCAAGATAATATCAGCTCTGGTTACACAGTTTGATGAATCCCTTGATGTAGATAACAGCTAAAATGGAAAATGAGATATCTTAGTAGACCAGCACCTGAACTTGGTGAAGATGTACCTATGAATTATTATTAAGATTTTTTTTTTTAGTGGTGTTTGCTTCTGTTATAATGGTTCAAATTGATTTAAAAAAAAAAAAAAAAACTTCAGCAAAATCAGAGACCTTGAAATTCCCAAAGGAAAGGCTTCCTCGGATCCTAATTATACTGTAGGTTTCAGGTGGTCGTGCAAAATACCTTAGAATGTCACCTCTAATGGAAAAGGATTATTTTTAAGTCAATAGACAAATTTATAATCCTTACTCCATTATAACTAGATAAATTACCTTAAGGAACTCACATAATCTCTCTGATTCCCAGTTGCTTCATATGTTAAATTCCACACTATTTATCAAATATTTATTGCGTTTCTCCTAAGTAGTGTACATTAGCAACACAAGAAGAAAGAGGATATAATGTCTTTCCGGAGCTCAAAATATGAGAAATATCTATTTGTCTTTCAAATGTTGCAAGGTGAGATTGGTTAGAAAATCATCTTAAAAGTATCAAAAAGAAAAGACAAGAGTTGAAACGAAACAAAGAGAGGAATGCCCTGATACCAGAGCAGGGGCGGGGCCGGGGGAGGACAAGGCAGGGGGGGCACTTATGTAATTGATTATTGAATTAAACATAGACATTATTATTGGCCAGGTTCTAAGTATCCCACCATAAATTCTCTAAAATACCACCCTTTGTGAAAGCCTAATTCAGGTATATGATATAACAATAAGGAAATGAAAGTAGAATGTACATTTACCCTCTCTGCCTGTAATATGAACTACTCTTCATGGTTAAAAGCGACCAAGGACAAAAGGGGAAAAGGAGAGAGAAGAACAAGCAATCGCTGCCTTCTCTCCCTCGGATCGGTCCATTGTTCTTTTATGTAAAGTTTATAAATAACTCATTGGTCATTACCTGGATATGAATTAATTGTCATCTAATGCTTGCCAAATGACTTGAGACATTTGATAACTGAGAAAACCTAAGCATCCTCTTAATTACACATTCTTCCAGATTCTATATGTTTATCTAGACAGATCATGAGAAAGTAAACATTAAATCACATCCTCTTCACTCTCTACAAGAGTTCCATCTATCAGTTAAAATACAATATATGCTCAACACCCATACATAATATATATTGATGTAAAGAAGGTCATTTATAAGTTTTTTCTCTATAATAGTCTTGCAGTCATTCATGAACTAATCTCTTTCCAATCCCTAGACCTTAGATTTTTTTTAACCTGGGGTATTTAACTGTATTTCAGCAAATCCATGAATTTCCCAAATTTTAATGCAAAAACAAAAAACAAACAACAACAAAAAAAACTCTCTTTTTCTGGGCTGAATTGGAAACAGATCTAGTGCTTTTATCATCTTCCTAACGGAGTCCGCAAACTTTTAAAAGCACCGTGAATCATTCACTCACTGCTTTACTTGGAAGTCCTAGATTTAGAAGAGAGAGATAATATTCTAAGCACGATTTGTCCCTACACTATCTTTCTCATAATTCAGTCGTAAATATCACCTTACATTTCTTTCCACAGTGAGAGTAATAGTGGTTTCAGACTATATTCAGGCAAGTTGTCATTATTATATTTGCATGCTCTTTCAGTTTCAGAAAGATAAGTCAAGGCAACAGCAATTCTTTAGATCCACATGACTTTGCACCTGCCTTAATATTCCAACTTACTCTCAGGATCTTTAACTAGGAAGCTCTTTTTTAACTTCATGGAATGTCCTTCACCATTAACAGGCTAATGAGCCAGTAGACTCTCCAGAGAAATTTGGAATTTACTACGGTCAGTAGTAGCTTCCAGAGGAACAATATAGGGCTAGATTTTTACTTTATTCTTTTTTAACTTTATATTTTGATATCACGCTGGTTAAGAGTTGGATTAATGTCTTATTTCCATTTTCTGTAGTAAATAGGAAGCTAAACATGATTTTATTGTCATAAAATAAGATTGTCATTTGCCTAGCACTGCTATATAATTAATTACCATCACAAGAAATAACTCGAGATAAACTAGTCCAAATCCCAAATCATTATTTTCAGTAGCAAACTTCCAACATTTTATTAGCTTATAGCTCACAGATATTCTAAACATTCTTGGTGTATGTCATAGCTCAAATGAAACGTGCCTGAAAAAAAATGTTGGCCTTCATAGAAAACATCACTAATAGATCATGCCACTAGCTTACATCTACAGGTTAAATCCCATTTATATTTATATCCAGGTTACAATAGCTTTGAAACTTCTTCTCAAATTATTGGCATAATTTCTAATTTTCCAGGCTTCCTTCCAAATACTAGGATTCCTCAGAGGGCTTACACATGTTCATGAATCATTTGATAACACTTAACCAAGATAACTGAGGAACAAAGACTCTCACATCCAAGCCCGACCCCATATCCAAAGGCCCTCTGCTGGACTTCATCGATTTTACCACCATCACCCTGTGCTTGGTAGTGAGGCACCACTGTCACTACTGCTGGTGCTGTCGGTCCACCAGAGAAGACGGGGAGGCAATTTCTTGCAATACTCAATCAGGAGATCTTGTAGAAAAATTCTCTAGTCTAAAATGTCATAGCTCTTTGAATTGAGGCACGTACTGCCATAATCATGTATCTTAGATTCACATATTTTTGTCTTAAGGCTGTGCTGCATTCGGTAAACTCGAATGAACACTGCAATGTGATTTAAAACAAAGGATATTAAATATATCCAAATAAAGGGTCCACATTGTCATTTATAAAAATACCCTTTCTACTTCTACATATTTCCCTTACTCTCTACAGCTATTCCAATATATCCTTCCTCAGACTCTTATTAAAAATTTTTTATCCGACCATGAAATTATACTGTTGGTTCTTTCTGTTCCCCAGACTTTGTCTCTCTGTACTTTCTTAAGTGGATTAACTCAGCAAGAAGGACTCATTTCTTTATTAGAGGAAGAAAAGGAGGTGACTACCAATAAGCCATTTTCAGATTTCCTTTGGTAGCTGCAGAAGAAGGAAAACTTAATTTTTGTACCTTAACCACAGGCATTTTCCTCAGTGTGAACGTCTGCATTATGATGAGTGCTATGAGAGTATGAAGCCACTTCAGAGTGAGTTCACACGAGCCATATATGTCCCGCCAATAACACTTGCCTTTGTGGTAAGTACAAGTTAGATGTCTAGATTCAAGCCTCAAATTCAATAAATTCACTTTTAAAAGCATAAATTGTCCATTCCTACAGCATACCATTGATGGGCACTATCTCACTTTAAAAAAATATGTTGTGAAGTCTATTAATTTTATGGTAGAGGGCAATTCAGGGTCCAAACCCCTTTTTTTTTGCTTATGTAAAAATTGTATATTCAGTAATACATGTGAGAGGGAGACAAAATATTTCTCTCGGGCACAACAAAGACTGAAAAGAAAATGGATATATTGATTAAAGGATGAAAATGCTAACCATCCACAATTCTATCGACAAGTACTTGCTCAGACAAAGTATCTGGATATATCTAGAAAAGATAAGAAAATAAAATGTACCATCACAGAAATGAAGTTCATAAAATTTAATTCAAGAAAACTTTCTTGAAATAAAAAAGTGCACTTGAAATTAACAGATTATTAAAAATTATAAATTAAACAAGTAAGCCATGAGTCAGAAAATACTGATACAGCATCTTCAGCTCCAATACACATACTAGAAAAGCCATTGGCTTTCCACGAAAAAAAAAGAACTCTTTAAAATCCAGAAAAAAAAAAAAAAAAAGACACTGCTTTTCTTCCAAAATTGAGAGTGGCTTCTCCTTTGTCACAGTAGCATTCATTTCCAGGAAAGAGCAGAACAATGCACATGACAACTTCTCAAGAAAAATGATTACACAAGAAAAATTTTCCTGGCCAAGTGGACTTATAAGATTAAAGACCACAGAAAAACATTTTTAATATATAGAACTCAGGAAACGTAATCCACATGATCTCTTTTTGAAAAATGTACTAGAGGGAGAACTTAAAACAAAAGAGAATTAAGTGGAAAGACTATGGTAAAAACTAACACAGAAAATTGAATTCATTTAAATATAGGACATAGGCTAAAACTACCAGAAGAGTTATGCTTACAGAGGAGAATTTTAATGTTATAAACTGTGGCACAGTAGAAGTAGTAATGTAACTAAGAAAAGTTGGGATGGCAAAGTACAGAGAACATATGAAGAAGGATAAGTATGCTGTTAATTTCATCTTTTTATAATTTGAGATGAAAAGATGTAGTTTAAAGCTGATAAATCAAGTAATAGAGATAAACTCAAAGGTATAAAGATTAAATACAAAAAGATAATATTAATAATATAAAATCAGGTAAAACATAAACAAAAATCAGATAGTAGAGGGAACAGAGGGATGAGGATGTCAAATTATGCTAATTTTATCATCCTTCATAATAATCAACAAGCCATTACTGATGAAATAAGAACTAAAATTACTATATAAAGTAATAGTAATCAAGGTAACTATTTGAGGAACTAATACCAGACTGCAAAACTTATAGGGTATCAGAAAAATAAACACATGAAGCTAAATAAAGAAAATAAGTTTATGCTTATTCCTATCTAGGGAGACTAATTTTGGAATGATAAACGAGAAACCAATAACAAGATCAGAAGAATGAAAAACAGGAATTGTTGACAAGATTACATTTGGCCAATAAAAATAATTTAATAAAAAGTATGCCAAATATAAAAACAAAGTAATAAACCATTTTTAATGACATAATATAAAGGATTGAACAAAATTATGAAGGGTTAAATTTTGTAGTGGCTTTGTACAGTGCCTTTTAGCTAGGTGGAACTAGATAGCCTTCCCTGTATAGTTCTAGGCAAAGATTGGCCACAAGAACAGTTTGCATGAAATTGGTAAGGCAGAATTGAAGCAGCTGCCGTTATACTCTGGATCTT
The DNA here is from genome assembly GCF_000151845.1 of Pteropus vampyrus. Classification (NCBI taxonomy): domain Eukaryota; kingdom Metazoa; phylum Chordata; class Mammalia; order Chiroptera; family Pteropodidae; genus Pteropus; species Pteropus vampyrus. The sequence goes on from NW_011888869.1 coordinate 2,983,172, forward strand.
GGCGTAGGGTTCCAGCATTATGCTGTTACTGGATGTGATGTCACTGCTTGTCTGGCTTGTTTTGATGACAAGAGGCTGCTGCTCACATGTTTTCACTGCTCTTCTGGCTTGTTCTGATGGCATGGCTTCTACAGAGCCTGTAGCTCTCCAACTTCTCCAAGTCCTGAGCCAGGCACTTGTGCAGCTTTAGTGCAAAACCTGCCAGCTCCTCTGCAGTTCCTTCTGCATAGAATAGGGGATTTGTTGTAGGCATGAGACTTTATGTAATTGTGAGATCTAACAAAGAACTCTATGGAAGGTCTCTGAGTCTGTCACAGGAACTAAAGTTACTATAAATCAGCGAGGCCAGGATCAGGAAGAAAACTGGGATGCAAGGAGCGAGAGAGCAAGGACACACTGGAATTCATGAAGACGAGCTGGAGACTATGTCTGCCTCTCACCACCTCCAACCTCAGAGTCATGGCAAAAGGATATTTCAAGCATCCTTTAAGCATGTCCATTTGTCTTTGATGGCGTCCACAAATTATAAGGCAGAAAACCAGTCTGATATTCTGAATTTTAAGAAGCAGGTATGTTACAAAAAGGTTCAGAACAAGTCTCTCAAGAATGTGTCATTTTTGCCATGCAAATTATTTTGAACTGAAGACAATTAAGGCCCAAAAGACTCAGGGAGAGCTTTTTACCTCCCCCTTAACTGCCTAAAAGAATTTAGGTAGAAGATCTGCTCCAGGAAGAAAACTATCATCAGAGATAACTACAAAGACTACGGATTAGGTGTGGTGGCCAGGAGCTCAGCAGGGCCTTTTGTTCAAATCCCTGTGTCCCAGTTGTCTCTCCACTGCCTGGCAAACATTTCCTTACCAACCATTTGCCTTGTGAATTGTCTTCCTTTCCTTGGAGCTCCACACTTCTACCCCCACTTCTGACTTTGCTCAGGAAGGTACATAAGTATCAATTGCCTGTCTGTCTTTGAACCTCTTATGTATTATACCACAAAATTAGATTTGTTACTTTCCTGTTATTCTGTCTCATACCAATTTAATTAATAGTCAAAAGAAACTACAAGGGTAGAGAAAGAATTTTTTTTTTCATCTGCTACAATTACAAAAAGAAAGAATTTTGCCCAGTCCTCGTCAGTGCTAAACTCTCAGGTAGTTTTGAGTACATAATAAGACTTAATAGTACTTGTTAAATAAATAACCAAATGACTAGATGTCTAAGTGTACTCTTAAAACTTGGAAGATAAGACTCCATTCATTCTCATTTGGATATATTTTCCTGATCTCTAACAAAATTGAGACTCTTCTCCCTCTTATTTTTCTCCATATTACAATGCCATATTACATTTGAAAAGCACATATTCTGTCCTTTCTATTTGAAGCAGAGCTAAAGTTAGAAATCAACCTAGAATGACAGACCATGGCTATCATCTTTAAAATAAAATTTAAAGCACTTTTTTGAGACAGTTAATTTACTTGGCACTAGTTTCTGCCACAAGTCTCCTATCCTTCCTTCTTTCATCATAATAGAACTAGAAATGCAGTGAAGAAGATGGAAAAATATATTCTTCCATGGTTTTAAAAAACATTTACTGTATTTCTATTGTGAGTCAAATACTTCATGAAAGACAACAAAAGTGAATAAAACAAGGTTTAAGAACTATGAAAAGATATAGGGCCACAGAATAATAATGAATAATAATGAGAGGGATGCAAGAAATGTACAGAGCTACAAAGTTCAGAAGTAGGAGAGGTCAAAGCCGGCAGGGGGAAAAGGCTTTCCTGAGGAGGTGGCCCCTTACCTGAGTCTTGAAGGATAAGTCAGGAATCACTGGGTTTGGAATCAAAGAAGCTTTCTACACAAGAGTAATGAAAACAGCGCTAGTGGGACTTGGCCAGAATAAGAGACAAGGGAGATATTTAAGTGTAGAAATCAGGTCTAGGGCACCGGTCGACAAACTGCTATAGGACAAATCCAGCCCTCTAATCACACTGTTTGTTCCTCTGATAACCAACCCTGGGGGGTTGAAGACCAACTATATATTTCTTATTATAAATTATATTATCATACGCTCAAGCTGCTTGCAGGATTTTTCAGTCTTCCTCTCCTTCTCATCTATTTTTCCCTCACAGATGCCCTCCCAGCCATTCCACTCACCCCTTTCCAGCTAGTCACCATGTCCTTCAAAGTTCACTTAGGTGACAAGGCTTCTACTTACATAGAAGACACGCCTACATAAAATGCATGTGATTAACCGTTAGTACAGTTCTTTTCCCTTAGGAAAGGGAATCATGTCAGTGTTCTTTTTATCTTTTTCTTTCTTTCTTTTTTCTTTTTTCAGCAGAATAAAAAAAGCTTTATTATAAGAGAAAGTTTACTTTCTGGACGTGGAAGTGGGCCTGAGCAAGAGAAGCGAGGCTCAAAATGCCGTGTCGGTATTTTCTTAAAGCCTCTCGGGGTAATCCTAACCGGCAGCCAAGGTTGAGAAAAGTTGTCTTAAAGGAATGATATGTTTAAAAGGGAAGGACATTCTGAAAGAAATCGACAAAGTCAGCGAGGAAGATGCAAAACGGAGGCACCGAGACCGGATAGAACTGTCAGAGCGGAGAAAGTGAGAGAGGACTGGGGTGTGGTGCGAGATGTTGATGGGTTTCCGAGTCACGTAGGATAATCAAGAGCGCTTGCTCCTTCGCTGAATATGTTGCATAAATATAAAGTATTAAGGACAACGAGATCTATGGTTGTGAGGGGGAAAAAAATAGCAACCCTGTTACTGTTGCCATGGGGTTCATAAACAATTTTACAACATAAGACAAATCAATTCTGCGATCATAACGGACGATAACAAAAACAAGCCCCTCTGAGATCATGACTGAGCACAAATAAAAGAAAAACACCATGCTGAAAAGTTAATTCATATCTCAGGACCCGGGAAACAGAGGCCGCCCCAGGGGCCCCGCCCACATCACTGATCTAAACTTGTCACCCTGAGCTATTAAGAAACACCTGTGAAGGAAACCCAAAATATCTCCGCTCACGATCTTCCAGCTCAGCTTTAGCTCGCTTACTTTCCCTTAGAAGATAGGACGTGCTAGTCTTGGAAAGAAATCCCTAACCTCGAGCCAATTAAAACATTTCCACATTGCCTCCTCTAATGCTCTACAAAACACGCTCTTGCCCAAAATCCCTCAGAAAGAGTGATCGCCTGCTGTGAGGCACTGTATGCTCCTAATCCATGGATTGTTTACCCTTGAATAAAGGACATCGAACTGGTTAAATGATTTGGTCATTTGACAATGCAAACCACAAAAAAGACAAATCATTACCTTCCTGAAAACACAAGTAACTGTTGCTTCTCTGTCAGTCACAACATTCACCTTGCTCCATTCCTCTACTTTGATATACAAAAAGTCTTAAGATATCCAGTTATGGAATTGCCCCTAGTCGATATACCCAATCCAGAGCCAATGCCAACTTCTGTAAACCCTCTCCAAAATCACCTAACACAAGCCCATTTCCTATGTCAATCCTCTCCTAAACAAACTCACTGAGATGCCCCTCATTCCCCATGCGAGCAGCTTCCCTTGCTGCAGCAAGTAAGAAACCCAACTTTGTTGGACTATAAGCATCTCCCGGTTTCTCAGATGTAACTACTATGAGCAGTATTATGTGTTTAGGAAAGATATTTTTTCCTGAAACTTTTATGAATATGCAAGAATAAATATACTTTTGTTTTTACATAAATATTATACATAGTGTTTTGTATCGTACTTTTTATTTTAAAATGAATTTCTGCATTATAAATATAAGCACATAAATATCATTTTTTTTCACTGTATGTTTGATGTCCTATTGTACAACATACCATAAGTTATTGCGTCGTTTAATTTTACAAACAGGGTGGCAAAGTCTTCGTACATAAATATTTAACTGCTTGTGCAAGTACATTTAAAGGATATGCCTCACACTGAAATTTCTAGGTTACTAAGTTTGTGTATCCAATTTTTAATAGTTAATTATTCATTTAAAAGATTACACGAAGTAACATACCCACAACAGTATATGAGTTTGTATTTCCCAAAACCTCAGCAAATATCAGGTATGTTTTTCCTAACCTCAAAATGAATTTCTTCTTTTAGTACCTCAAGCTTGGTCTGGTACCTGCTGAACTGGCATTGGTCTGACCTCTTTATACACCATTTTGGTTCCCAAATGCTTATTGCATTAGTTCACTCTCCAGCCTGATGAGACTATGCTGGAAAGTTAGAAATTAAGAACATACATTTGACAATATTTGGTGGTATTATATCCAAAATTAGAAAAAGGCCCCATACCTGTCAATCATTCCCTTCTCCCTGTCTTTCCACAAGTTTCCCAAGGTAGCTCTATAAAAGGAAGCGTATCTCGATGGAAAATAAAGTACCATGGTAGTCACCATGAAGTCACTGACCAATGACCACAAAGGCAGATTTCTGGCAGAGGTTTTATGGCTTTCGCCAAGCATGACCTTTTCCCACGCTGTCCTCAGCTTTATTCACATTTATATCTTCTGAGGAACTAATCATTACATAATGCCATCAGGTGAAAAAACTGGAAAGAGAGCAGCTGAGTTCGTCAGTGAATTCTCTAACCCAGCACCATAAAATATAAAAAGGAGAGGAGACTGTTTCTGAACTACATGTATTTTTAACTTAAAACTATCTCACCTCTGCTAAAAGAAGTAAAATGTCTTAGATTTATATATCAGAGCAGCAGCTCCTCTTCCTTAGTTGGGTGCTGGAAGGCAAGTGGGAAGACAAGGGCAGAAGTGTGCTCCTTCCACAGCTGCCAAACTGTGACCTAAAAGAACAGCCACACTACCTCAGACTAGGGTACATTTCCCTGAAAAGGTCTCTTTCTGGGCAGATTAAAGTGCCATAATAATGGTATATCTATACAAACCTCTCCGTCTCGATGTATTACTGTCATTTAACTGCAGTTTATCTGTTTTTACAAAAGTAAAAGGAAGACATATTGTAGAATACTTAGATGAAACCGAACTTCATTTTGATTTTAAGGATGAATTTCACCCTTAAAGATCAATGTATAAAAATGTATATGCTACTGGTTTCAATTTTTTTAAAGATTAATTCGCAAGATTTATTAATATAATTATTTCAATTTTGCTTAGAGTTAAGCAGAATATAACTAAAATAAAGATGCAATTTTATAGTCATGTTTTTTCACTACTCTCTGTCTTAGAACATGTGGTAATGTAGCTTGTTTTTCATGCCATTCCCTCTTTTTGAGCCTGGAAAACTCCTGTTCATCCTTCAAGACATAGCACAGTGTCACCCCTCTGTGGTGCCTTTCCCTGCTCTCCCCTCTTGTATCTCATTGTGCCCTGTAATTATTTCTTCTAAGGAACTCATCTCACTGAACTAAAATCATTTATTCCTTTCTCTGTCATTTCTCTCTAGATGGTGAGCTCCTTAAGAGTTTGTGTTTTCCAAAATCACCTAGATGGTGAGCTTCTTAAGAGTAGAGTTTGTGTTTTCGTCTTTGTGTGTTTCTAGAACTTAAAGCAATGACTGGAACATAGGTATTCAATAAATATTTATGGAATAAATGAAGGAAAATGTAAATCTTCTTCTTATGCTTCTGTTTCATTAACTGGGACCAGAAATGATAAGAAAACTTACCTTAGGTAATATCTTTTCTGTTAAAGGATCACCTGGAGGAAGAATTCCAATCCTATACCATAGAAAGCTCACAATGTGAAAATTTCACAAAATGTGAAAATTGATGCCCAAATAAAAATTTCAGAAATATTAGTGGCTTCTGGACACCTAGTAAGAATTTAGGTGGAAAAAAATGATTTCCATCTTCTGGATTCATCTGAGCACTAGATCCAGTGCTTTTTAGTGAGTTTCAACAATTTGCCAACATGGTATACAAGTGTTCTAACAATCCTTAATTCCTTTTTCTTTTAATTATGTGTAAGCCTAACTGGCCATCAAAGATGATTGCATAAGAAGAAAATCAACACTTCTGTATAAGAGATTTTCTGTGCTCATTCAACTTGATCTTTTTGGTTTAACTATTCCCTGCATCAATATATGCTGACAAGCACTCTCACTTACCTAGTATAGGAAAATCAAGAAGCTAAATGAAAAACAGTTCTCATTGCATTGCAAGTTCTACTCTACTTTGTACAAACGTAAAATGTTTTTTGTGTGATTACTTCTTTCTTTTAAGTCACACGTATAAAATGAATCACATGAATATATTATATATTGCCTAAGAAAGCTTAAATTTATTATTCCACAATAGGATTATTCAGCAAGATAATAGCCATACTAATAGGCTTGAGAGAAAATTTTAAAAAATATTTTTTTCTTTTCACTAGCATAACAACAACCAATTTTAAAGGACTTTGTTTCCGTATATATATATTAGAGAGAAAGAGAGAGAGAGAGAGAGAGAGAGAGAGAGAGAGAGAGAAACTTTTTACAAGATAAGACCAAGGAGAAAGAAGGCTCTAAGAGAAGGCAGCTCCATAAATTACTGATACTATGTACCTGGACCTGGCCACATCAAAATAAACTTGGAAGTACATTGTCATCAGGTAGATGAAAGATATTGTGGACTGAATTGTGCTGCCCCCCAAAAATTCATATGTTGAAGTCTTAACCCCCAATGTAACTGTATTTAAGGAGACAATAAAGGTGAAATGAGGCCAGAAGGGTAGGGCCCTACTCCAGCAGGACTGGAGTCCTTATAAGAAGAGGAAAAGATGAAAAAAGATATTGCTTTGATGGGCCTAGAAGATATGTAAGTCAGACAGATAAAGATAAACACTATATGATTTCACTTATATGCAGAATCTAAGGAATAAAAAGAACAAACTAATCAAAAACAGACTCACAAATATAGTAGGCAATTTGGTGACAGGCAGAGAGGCAGGGAGTTTGGGAGGCTGGGAGAATGTGGTGAAGGGTTAAAGTACAAATTAATAGCTGATGGATGGTCACGGGGATGGGGAGCACAGCATAGGGAATGCAGTTAGCATTAATACGTTGGCTAGGTGGAGGATCAGGGGAGGGAGGGAGCAATTTGGGGGAGTGTTATGAACTCTACAGATATCTAACCAATGTACTGTATAATTGAAACTAATTAAAATAAATACATTTGAAAAGAAGAAGAAGAAGAAGAAGAGACACCAGAGATCTCATTCTCTCATCACATGCGCACAGAGGAAAGGCCATGTGAGGACACAGAGAGAAGGCAGCTGTGTACAAGCCGGGAAGAGAGGTATCGCCAGTAAAGGAATTTGCCAGCACTCTGATCTTGGACTTCCAAAATCCAGAAAAGAAAATAAATGTTTTTGTTTAAGCCACTCAGTCTGATATTTGGTCATTCTGAGCAGACTAATACAGAGGTCCTGAAGTTTAATTTTCATGAGTCATTCAGTACTAGTCTTCAAAATATTTTGCTTAAGAAAAATTTATAATTTGGGAAACTTTTGGTGCAATAAGCTGTGCTACCCATTAGCACATTGTCTTAGCCCCAAGAGAAGGGCAAAACCTGTTTATGTTACTGTAATGTTTGGTCTCAATGCAAGATAAGCGGGGTTTCTCCATTTTTCAAAATTAAACCTTTAATAAATCAAGTCAGCTTAAACATTCAACAGCCAAGCCCATCATCTTATAGAAAAGGCTTTTAAGTTAACTAAAAGCCTAAGTAAAAATTAGTGCCATTCTCACCAAACGTTCGTTGGTGGTTCTCATTATTTATCGCTTCTTCTCTTTCTAGTCCAGAGAGACACCCTTAACTTCTTTTCACATGCTTCAGTTCTGAGATCAAGACTTCAGCAGTACTGATCTGAGGTTTCTTCTGGTGCCAACTCCTCCAGGCTTTATTTCCTGCTACAAGCTGACTTCAAGCTCAGTTTCTTCTCTTTTCATCCATCAGAGGACAAAGTGCCAAAGGAGAAGGAAAATAGCCCATCTCCTTTCTGATCCTTTCTGTTTTTATCTTCTACATATGAAGCCTAAAGAAGGTGAAAGAACTAGCTCCCAGCTAGTTTAGTTTTCTTTTTCTTTTATTCAATATTCGAGTTCACCTAAATCTTTGTCAAGTATTCTGTT
>NW_011888869.1:2992930-3003854 GCF_000151845.1 Pteropus vampyrus
TTTAAAAAATGTTAGCTATTTACTATTTGACCTATTAGCTATTTACTATTTGACCTATTAAATGTTAGCTATTTACTATTTGACCTAATATTAGTATGAATATTCTTTCATACTATATCTAGACTTTAGAAGATAAGTCTTTTATAATTCTTGTAATTTTCTGTCAGATATGACAATTTTTTAAGACAATAAACATTCTGGACAGCATTTTCAACTTATTATAAGCAAATTTTCATTCCTATAAAATAAAATACCTACTTAACTCTTTCCAAGAGTTAAGTAAAATAAAATACACTTGCTTTTATAGGTAAATGTTGGCAAGGGTGTGGAGAAAAGGGAACACTTGTTCACTGTTGGTGGGAAGGTAAATTGGTACAGTCACTATTGGAAACAGTCTGGAGTTTCCTCAAAAAATTAAAAATAAAACTACCATATGATACAGTAATCCCACTTCTGGGTGTACATCCAAAGAAATTGAAATCAGGATCTCAAAGAGATAACCGCACTCTCTCGTTCATTGCTGCATTATTCACAATAGCCAAGAAAACAACCGAAGTGTCCATCAATGGATAAATGGATAAAGAAGATGTAGTATACACAGCTGACCCTTGAACAGCATGGAGGTTCAAAGAACCTACTGTGAAAATCTGAGTATAACTACAGTTGGCCCTCTGCATACATGGATTCCAACAATGCGGTTAACCCTTTAACAACACTGGTTTGAATTGTGCAGGTCAATTGAACTGTATAGGTGGATCCATGCAGTTCAAACTGTGTTGTTCAAGGGTCAACTCTGTATATAATGGAACATTAGTCAGCCACAAGAAAGACGGAAATCCTGTCATTTGAGACAACTTGGGCGAATCTCAAGGGCATCACGCTAAGTGAAATAAGTCAGACAGGGAAAAACAAATACTATACGATATCACTTATACGTGGAATCTAAAAAAGCTGAACTCAGAGAAACAGACAGTAGTAGAGTGGTGGTTACCAGGGGTTAGGAGGGTGAAAGAAATGTGGAGATATTGGTGAAAAGGGTACAAACTTTCCATTTATAAGATTAACCAGTTCTAGGGATTAAATGCATGGCATGGTGATTATATTTAATAATACTGAATTTTGTTAAGAGAGTTTTGCTGAGAGTAAATGGAATTTTGCTAAAAGAGTAAATCTAAAATGTTCTCGCCACGAAAAAAGAAATGGTAATTATATATGGGGGTGGAGGTGTTAGCTAATGATATGATGACAATCATTTTGCAATACATTAATATATCAAATCAACATGTCATACACCTTAAAGTTAGACAATGTTATATGTCAGTTATACCTCAATAAAACTGGAAATAAATAAAAACTAAAAATGTACTTATCTTTGACCAAGAAATTATATTTCCATTTATAAATAAAATACATGCACATGTTTGGTTTGTATTAACCTTAAATCCTTTAAATGTGTATATTTTTCAATGTTCAATAATTGGCTGCTAGCTTTTCTCACTGAATGCAAGTTTCGATTCAGTTTATGTAGAGAGTTAAGCTTAAGTAATGACCATGAATAAGAAAAATTATAATAGCTGGCCAGTTATACCTTGACATATTTACTTGTTAACCTTTTGTTCTAAATTGCATGTTTCATGTAAATATGTCAATAATAATATTCTCTAATAATATTCTCTAATATTAAACCTAACCATTTACAGGATTTCAGTTTTTTATTTAAGAAATCAATGCATTTTCATTAACTACACCTATGGGAAACCTCTCTATTTGGACTATGAACTAGGGTGTTGCTGTTGACAATTATCCTAGTAGAAGGATAATTAGAAGGATAATTAGTCTGGAAGCCTAACTATGAAATGAGGAAAACTCACAATGAATTGTCAGTGTTCTTACAGTATTTCAAACTAAGTAGTTCGTGTAATTTAATTTAACTTTAATGTTAAATATATAAACATCCTCAAATTCTAGTGGTTGTATTGACAAATATGGTAGGTACTAGCCCCAAGAAGCTATATAAATTTAAATTTAAATTAAGTGAAATTAAATGTTGAAATGTAATTGCTCAGTACCATTAGCCGCACTTCAAGTGCTCAATATCCCTATGTAGCTAATGGCTATCATATTAGAAAGTGCCAATATAGATAATTTCCATCACAGCAAAAAGTTCTATTGGGAAGCACTAGTCTAGAGTTTCCATTTTCTATAGTAATGAAAACTAAGGCTAAAAAGAGTGACTGAAAAAGCATAAAGCATAAATATTTATTTTTTCCTCCTTTTCATTTTTTTTCTTTTCTTTCTTTTTTCCTATTTGTTTCTCATCTCAATACAGGGTCAACCAATATGATTTCAATTTTGAAATGGAATAAAATAATTTAATTAAAAATTGTTTTAGAAAAACAACTTCAAGTAAATCTTATGTTTCCTGAGGAATTTAGAGAACAATATTAAAAAGGATGTTTTTAACACTCCATGTTAGATGAATATAAGTATAGCTCCAAAAGAAAGAGCTATTCATCAGTAAATTAGGCAAAATTAGTAGACAAAATTCACTGTGATGTTTAGTACTACATGTTAGAGAGAATTCTCCATCCTTTTCCCAAATTTTCAAAGAAAGGTACACTCAGAGTTTTCTTCACACCTATCTTTCTTAGGAAAAGTGGAGAATCCTGACACTCCCTGGGCCATTTTGGTGGTAGTAGGAACCACTGAGCCCGAGGAGCAAAACCCTCTGCTTCCGTCCAAGGACCAGTCTGCACTCATGTCCAACGCGTTCCGCTGCCCGCTCCTACACTGTGAGTCTAGACCCACCGCACTTTCCTTCTGCTGTTGTCTCTCCAGAACAAGGCTTTTCCTCTTTCTCTTTCAAGTGTAGATCAGCTATCAGGAGTGAACTGACTTCAGTTCAGAGAAAAGTGATCTCACTTCAGTCCTAGATCTAGGAACATCCTACAAATAAGCTTTTATCTGAAAGTCCTGCATCGGTTCAACTATTTTAAAAATTGGTTCCCATAGGGCTATTAGTTCCCTACTGTTTGTTCCATTAGCCAGGACCTGGGAGAGGATAAAAGCCTTTAGTAAACTAAAAACACAATATAGTGTTCCTTAACCATTTTTTTTCATTCTTGCCCCTCTACAAAACTTTTTAAAATATTCTTCCTAATCCCCCCATCGAGATATTTTAATATCTTAGATATAGTGCATATCTAATTACTGTATGTGCATCTGTGCTTCGTACATAAAAAGAATAAGAATTTTTCACTCTCTGAGAGTCAAGGTTTATTTCCTTGGAGACAATATTGCCCTTTCTGATAATGCCTGATAATCAGGAGTTGAAATATCACAAACAGATACTACTTTCAAGATCCTTTACCTATGTTGCAGTACTTTGTCATTTAGATTTCAAAGCTTACAGTTTTCTTGAGTGTGGCGATTAGAAATGTTTCCCTTCCTGTATACATCTTAATTTGCATACATTAGTATTTTAGTAAGGAAAGAACCTCTTTGGGCTTTCTGAGAAGTCACAGAAGCCACAGTATCTGAAAGTGACAGGACCTTGACCTTTGAGATCTTATTCTTTCTACTCTATCATTTTCATTGTAATTGTTATAGGCGGGGGAATATTGTGAAAAGAATAAGAGACAAGGACGTGGGAGGAGGGGAGGAAATGGATGAAGATACCTAGATAATAGCATAGAGTACATTTTTTAAATTTTCCAATAGCCATTCATTCAAACTCATTGGCAAATAACTTACCCGTCTCTTTTTTGAAACCTGTTAACATAATAGATTAGCACTTGAAGAACATCTCTTATGCCCTACCCACAATGATTAAAATGTCTCACCATTTCCTAAGAAAATAATATTCAAACGTTGAGCACTGAGTTCAATCCGAGAAAGCCTATCATACTTTAAGGTAATAATTGCTAAAGATTTACACTAACCTATATTCCATTTAGTCATAACTTCCCCTTTTCAGGTTTGATAAATCAACAGATCTTTACAATTAAGACAATAAATAAGGCTTTTCATTGATATTTTCCTTTATTATTCTTCACGTGGTAATAAAAAGAAGAAATATGGGGATTTTAAAGTGTAATGAGGTATTGTTCTTAAGATGTATTCAATCAAAGTCACATACAAAAGAATACTCTTTGATCTTATCATTCATTCACTCAACAAATATTTACTGTGGGCACTATGTGCCAGAGGAAAACACATTTATCTTAAAAAAGCTGAGAGATCATTCTTCCTCATCTGTCAGGTCCCTCCGTTTTCAAGGTAGATTCTCACAAGAAAGGAGCTTATTGTCTTTTCCTTCAATTATAGTTCCTTAGTGATATTAGGTTCAGGAAGACATAGATCTCCATTCCCTCCTTTCCTCTCTCCTCACATTTTTCTATAAGTTGACAATGAATTATTTATAACTTTCCATCTGTACCTATTACATCCCAGTACATTTCCGTTTGTAGTAGAAATGGGCTTTGCATTTCGATGCATTCCGTCTATGCTCTTTTTGTCCAAGTAGAAACATAATCTTGCAAGGGCTGAGAGAATACAACTGAAGAAAATTACTTCTTTCATATACAATTCAAGAGTACTTCTTTCTTCTTCCTCCATTACCTCCTAACTTTATATTTCCTATCGCAATATAAAATTTATAATTTATACCATACGTTCCCTCAAAACGAAGTGCTTAAAATAATTTCATGGTTAAAGTGCTGACACTACCAAGCTAAACTATACTAAAATGTAGGCCTACAATTGTTATTCTTTGGGGAAAGAGGGCGAAGTTGTAACTATGTACTCTGAATTCATTAAAATTTCTTTATTTTTACCTTCAATTTGTCTAGAAAGAAAAAAAAAATCCTCTTATTGTGAATTTAATATTTGTTTAAAGTATTTTCCTTTGTTAGTGAATAAAGAAAGTAACATTTAAGGACATAAAGAATACAGATGGCAACAAAGAGACAATGACAGAAGCCTACCTCAGAGAGGCAGAAAAACATGCCAAGGCTCTGCTATTAGGAAGAGTCTTCATGAGGAGCTAAAACCTGACGTCAATCTTCATAGGAAGGCATTTCTCAGGACCATCTCATAGTCTTGCATATGTTTAGAAGTTATTGTCATCCTCAGTGAGTGTGAGAGTGGCCCAAAAATAGGATCAAGGTGAGGCATGAGTGGCCAGTGATATATGAATGAACTTCTGATCTGAGGTGAAATGAAAATATAATTTCTTAACATGGACTATGAGATGGACTCTTTCCTTTTCCAGTCTCTCATTTTGTCTTCCTTCAACACAAATGATATGTGAGGTGGCATCTCGCCTATTGAGCATGCAAATCTGGAGATCATTAAATAATAAAGAAAACAGCTTTTCATTATTTATTTTGCCAGAATATACAGTACGTGAAATCTGTGGGTTGCAGACAGGGTTTCCATGGAAACTATTCTATATGAAAGAATGCCTGACTAGGCTGGCAGATGTGTTGTTACCATCTCCAGCCATGGTTAACATTTGCAAATCCCATCATCTTAACTTTAATAATAAATAACTTGCATGGTAAATGGGTTTGTCTATCCTCTCACTGCTCTGGAATTCTAAGGTCAAGCAAAAGTATTGCATGTGTTTCAGTGCATTCCTACAGATTTTAAGATGACTTTTAATTTTGATTTTGGTGTTTCTATACTGGTTTCTACCAAGTTAAACTCTACTATAGATGTTTTTGAACATGCAATTGATGAGCTTTAGTCACTTTATAATACAAATATTTATATTTGTGGCCCCAGGAATAAGGAACCCTGTCTCTAGGGATTTATTTATATTTAGAAAACAGATTAAAAGCTTACAACTGATAGAACTTCCTGAGTTTGTTTCTCCCTTCTACGACAACTAGAAATTGTATTTCTTTTCACATATATAATTTAAACACCAGAAATTACTTTTTAAAAGCTCCTTAAGAAATCACTATCTAAGTGTATCTTGAAAAAAAATTCTCCTTTTTTTTCATAGATTTCTGGATGTGACTCTGGCCATTGCATATCTGCCTTTTGTTGTTGTTGTTGTTGTTGTTGTTGTTTCCCAAAGTGGCAAGTATTGAATATATTCTTCTAGATATAAAGTTGAAAGATTGATTTCATGTTAAACAAACTAATGAATATAAGAAGCAAGGGAGGAAGGAATGATTATTAGCAGAGAGAGAGAAAGCAGAGGGTAAATTTCTTTGGTCACTTGTCAATCCATGTAAAATATTCAGAGAGCTACCCCTAGAAAACTGAAAAGTTGATTAGTTCTCTACTTTAACCACCACTATTTCCTCCTCTTTTCTGAGCATAAAGTAAAATATGCAATCTTATTGTTTTTCTATTTTGTTTTGTTTGAGATCCTGTGTCTGAGGCTTGAGCAACAGGAAAGATGAAGTTGTCATCAACTAAAAGAGCAGAAACTTCCAGTGGAGCAAGATTGAAGTGAAAGTTTAGAACTCAGTTTGGGACATGTGAAGATACTTATTAGTCATCTAAGGAATGCTGTCAGGTAGCCTGTGGATTTCTGAATCTGAGCAAAGTCTGAAAAAGAGCTGAGGATACTTAGAAGACAGAACTCCTACATTAAGAGTAAAAGAAAGACAACAGACCAGGAAAGGAGACTAAGGAGCACAGCCACCTCCAGAGCACAGCTCCAGGAGACATCGTTTGTATTTTTGTCTGGATAAATGGCATCTCTTGGAATTGTGCAATCAGCGGCCTGAGAAAATGTGACCAGTGAGGTAGAATAAAAAAGTGAGTTTGACATCCGAGAAGCCAAGTGAGAAAAGTTTGAAAGTAGAAAATGATCAACCGTGAGCAGTTTACAATGATGAAGGCTGAGATCAGACTGCATAGTGTGCATTGTAGAGGTCCTTGGTGACTGATAAGAAAACTTCCCACTGATCAGTGGGGGCAAAAGCCTGATTAGAATAAACTAAGGAGACTTGGGAGAAGAGGCACTGGAGACTGGGATTATAGATCATTTTTAAAGTAGTTTTTCAAAAGAGAGCAGAGAAATAGGGCAGTAGCTGGTGAAGTGGGGCAAATTAATAATTACATATAAGAATAATTATCTATCTATCTATATATAAAAGATTAATTATCTATCTATCTATATATAAAAGATTAATTATCTATCTATCTATATATATAAGAATAATTACATATAAGAATAATTATCGATCGATCAATCGATAGATAGATAGATAATTATTCTTATATATGGATTGGAGAAAGAATAGCAACTTTTCCAGTAAGAAAAGATTGGTAATGTAAGAGGAGAGAGGGGAAAGTTGCTAGAACAATGTCTTTGAGTAAGCAAATAAGGCACATGGAGAAAGTGAAAGGCTTTAAATAAAAATAAATAAAAGCACTATCTAAGGAAGACAGAAAACACTGGAACAAAAGCAGGTTGGTAGATGGATGTGATCATAGGAGTCTGAATGCTTTCTGAGGTGTCACAGATTGGGTTCTCTGGAAGCAAAACTGAGATGGAGTTTGGAATGCTGCTTATTTATTAAGGATTAATATCTACGGAAGGGAGAGGAGGAAACAGGATTCTGTGGAAGAAAAATTCAGACTATAATGAATATCTGAGAAAGCCTTAACCAACCCCAAAGAGAGCTCTAGATTTGTCCCTCGGTGCCTTTAGGCCACCACCGCCCTCATCCCTCCTAAACAGACATTGTCCTGGGGCTTCCTCTGGAAGTGTGTGCTCCCAGGTTCTCTCTAGGTCAGGTGGACTTTGGAGGAGCTGACTGCAGGAGGATGTCTGCTGACAGCTCTCCTGGCAGATGGGGTAAGGGCTTTTTCCTTGAAGGAAGATGTGAGTGATACATCTCTATGTCCACCAATAAGAATTCTTTTCAGTTTCTCTGTACAAAGAGGCAAGCAAAATTAATACCTGGGAGTGAGGAAAGACAATGAAATTGTAGGTTGGGAAAGTGGAGGGCTTGAAAATAGAGGAGAGGTATAAAATTGTCACCTAGGTGAATGACCAGTTAATGGACTAGGGAAATATACTGCATTTCCAGGCAGCTTTAAGGGTCTGTTTTAGATGTAGTAGTTGTGAATTTCAAGTGATATCAGATGGCACAGTGGTATAGCTTTTTTTGTCAGTCAAATTCAACTCTTTGTGCGTAGACGCAGGGACAGAGTAAGAGAGAGGAAGAACGACTGAGAAGTCAAACAGTTAATAGGGGACCAGGTCATTGAGGGATTTGCCGGCCATTTAAGAACCTTGTCTTTTTACTCTGAAGGAGATGGGAAGCCATTTCAAGATGTCTATTTTAATCCTTTTGATTTTGAAAAATAATACACATATGGGAAATTGTGTAGAACATGAATGTACAGCTCGATAAATTATCACAAAGTGATCACCCACATATTCTATCCAGGTTGAGAAATAGAGCATGGCGGTACTGTGGAGGGTACCTTTCCCTCTCCCCATTGTTCTTGCCTTCCTTCTCACTGGTAAAGGCATTCACTCTGCTGACAGTTATGGAAATTCCTTTCTTTCTTGCCATTAAAGCTTGTATCCTTAAAAACCAAAGATTAGGTTAACTGGTCTTTACTTTTCTTTTTTTATCTTTTCATAAAGGGAATCAAACAATACATACTTTTTGTGTCTGGTACTTTTTTCCAACATTATGTTTTTGAGATTCATTCACGTTGCCTTTGTAAGTTCATCCAACCACAGGATTAGACTTGGGTTTGGTTTTCAGAAATTTTAACCCTGCATGAGATAACTTTGCAGAGGGAGCTGTTTTTTGGGGGGATTGTTTCAGAACAATATAGAATTTTCTAGGTCTTTTACCAGATTGTGAGATTGGAATTTAAAGCCCTGAGCTAATCTTTCTCCAGACTCTCCAGTACACTTAACAGCTGTTGACCCAATGTGAAGTCCTCATTCTTTATTCCCACAATACTGTTTTATGGCAGCAGCAGCTACCTGATCACTTAAACTTTGTCTTCTGTAGACACTAGCCGTTTAGTTAGTGTGTGCCATGGACCATTTCTGTTTTATTTACCATGACAATAGAGTCAATGATACCTTTAAATCTATTCAGATAGAAAAACAACTCCATATTCCTCTCTTTAAAATTCTATTGCTTTTATTCTAATGCACTTCCACCATCAAAAACTCCACCAGATAAGGTTCGGTCAAGAAAACAGAACCATTAAAAGTATTCCGTGAATAAGAAGTTCAGTCAGGAAAACAGAACCATTAAAAGTATTCTGTGAATAGGAATTAGAACACACACAAATGTGGGAGAAGTTGAAAAAGGGAAGACAGGAAGAGGAGAGGTGAGAAATAACAGCAAGTCGCTAACATAATAGGTGGGTAGGTAGGAGCAATGCAGGAAAATCAAAGTTGTGTATGTCCAGCTACAAAAGTGGAACCACAAAGAGAGGATGTGTGAGGAGTCCTGTGGAAGCTGCCATCTCTGAGGAAACTGCAATCGCATACTTGGTGTTCAGCAGGGCCGGGCGATGAATAGAGCCAGAAGCTGGGGCCTACCTCTGTGTCTGTCACTGTGTCTCAGACCAGAAGCTTCCAAGAGTATTTATATCTTTTTCACTTCCTCTCTGGAGAGTCTTGCATGAGTACCTCCCTTGATCAACTCTAATCCAGAACCATACAGAAGCAGCAATCCTGGAAAACATATTCCCCAGGCTCATATAGGAGTGGTAGTGCCAAGCTGATAAATTAAGCGTGTTTTTTTATGTGATGAACGATACTGATTTTCACATATTAAACCACCTTTGCTTTCCTGGAATAAACCCTACTTGGCAGTATTATATTATCATTTGAAAAACATATTTGCTGAATTCATGATGCTAATCTACTTTGTGAGCAATATTTTTATATCTATATATGTGATATCTGCCTATAATTTTCCTTTTTTGAAATGTTCTTATCAGATTTTGACATCAAGTTTATGTTGGCCTTAGGTCACGTTGCTTCTTATTTCTCTATTTTCTGCTAAAATTTGCATAAAGTTATATTTTCTTCCCAAAATATTTAGTGGAATTCATTAGCACAGCTATCTGGGCCTTGAGTATTCTCTGTGGAAAGATTTTTTTTTTCATATGGATTCTACTGAAGTAGCTAAAGAACTCCTCTGATAATTTATTTTTCCTGTGTCCATGTTTATGACTTTCTTTTTCTAGAAATGTCTATTTCACCTACTTTTTAAAATTTATTGTGATAAAGTTGTTCATAATATCTCTTTGTTTCCCTAATATTAGCACTACAGTTATTTTAACTAAATAAATATAATATTCAAGCAAATTTCTTCATATTATCATCATAATAAATTTCAAAAAGTAAAATCACTGGGACCAAAGGCTACTGAAAGACTGTAGATTTTACTAAAAAGTTTGATACTATCAGAAATATAGAACAATGCATTTTTTTGTAGCCTTGGCCATACTTCATATAATAATCATATTCCTTTTTATCTATCTTTTTGGTCAGTTTTTATATACCGAAAATAGTATTCTTCTACTTAATTTTATTTGCATGTCTTTAAATTTATTTGAAGGCTGAGCAATCTTTTTCTAAATTTATATTGGTCATATATGTTTCTTTGTGAATTGACTATCCATATCTTATGAATTACATTTTGATTTAAAAGACTGAACAGGCAAACTCTACAAACAGGAAAAAAACTATTTCAAACTATTTCAGAATGACTACTGACCGAAATGTGTTACTAGTAGGATGACATTGTTTCTTATTTAAAACACTATAAATTGTACATTTTTATGTGTATGCGGGCAACAAAATTTTGCAGCTAGCTATTTTACATAACACTTCTCTGTCAGCTTTATTTGTAGAGATCTACTTCTATGCATATTTTCAAGATGAAAAAGACAACATAAATGTTTGCCAAGT
>NW_011888869.1:3005224-3015635 GCF_000151845.1 Pteropus vampyrus
CAGGGGGAAGGCTCCCCATTTGGCTCCCCAAAGCTCTTTGCTGTCTGGCCTTCAGTCCCTTTCTAGCTCCTGAGATTGGTTTCCTTCTTTCTACCCACATCCTCTACGTCCATCAAACCTATTTGTCTGTTGGGTTCTAGACATGCTGAGCTCTTTTACAGTTCCACAGCTTTTCTCAGGCTTATTTATCCCTTATTTTCGAAGAACCATCTCCAGGATCATGTCCTCTGTGAATTATTCCCTATCTCCTTCCTCTCCTCATGCCTACCTAAGGTAGAACTGACTTCTCTCAGTACGTTCCCACTATACTCTATACAAACATGTACTTGCATGCAGCCACTCGGTGCCCTTGTCTGTGTATTTCCCACTATTGCATTCTAAAGGTTGTACCTTCAGCATCAAATGTATGACCAATAAAAAGCACAAAATAAATGTTTATTGAATAAATGAGTATATAAGTTCAACGGCTCTCTAACCTCATTTCACTAAGGTGATTAATCAAAAGAAGTACTAAGAGCAAATTATATGTACTTCTCTATCAGTTCCTGCAAAAGATTTACAGATCTGTGTTTTCATTATTTTTTCATATTTACAAGTAAATCTAGTACATGGTATCAAGTGGCTTTCTCATCCCGAAGCTATTTTACATAGCAGAGAAAATCTGGAAGAGAAAGAAAATATCTCCTAGAATACTAAGTCTTCTCTTCTTATTATTTTTAAATTCCCTGGAAACTTTATAATATACACATATAGCATCCATTATTCTTTGCTATGTATAAGGTTAGCTCTCTGGAAGGTATCTTGACAGATAGAGCAAGATGGATACCAGCTTATTGGATGACCGATTCAGAGAAACACTGAAAAACACTGTAGTAGTCTACAGCCATGCCACCCCGAATGTGCCCGATCCTGTCTGATCTTGGAAGCTAAGCACAGTCGGGCCTAGTTAGTACTTGGATGGGAGGCCACCTAGAAATACCAGGTGCTGTAGGCTTTTTTTTTTAAAGCTGCAGTAGCTTTATCATTCTTAATAAAGAACTTGATAACCATATTTTAATTTCTAAAGTCAAAATTTTAAAGCAAGTTTTATTATATTGAGAAAAAAAGGTCATTAATTTTGCAGTTCTAAAATGCTAGAATTCCACATTAGCGTTGATAGGGTACTCTCAAAACCAGTTCCAAAAAAAAAAAAAGAACGAATCCATTTTCTATTGATCTCTGACCCATTTTTGAGGCACAACTGATCTGAAAAACTCTGCCCAAATAGATAGTTGATAGCTTGAGAAATACTGTCAAGTTATTAAGTAAAAAGAATTATCACCAATGCTTGTAGTATTCATCTAAAATCAGTACGTAAAGACCACAATATTCTAGAAATACAAATGAGAATCTCACAGGTTAGGAATCAGCAAGAAACATTTGGAAATAAGTTTTCAATTACTGTCTCTTAAATAGCTTTTGTGTGCCAGCAGTAAGGACCAATGTGATCAAATAGTGCTGGCCCCCAAGAAGATTATACTCTAATAGGGAAGTTCAATACAATCAGTTACAATAAAATATCATGAGTGTTATGACAATGTAAGTGGAGCACTCTATGAGAACTAAACTCTATTTTTATATTTCATGTTGCATTCACAGAAAGAAAACTTTTTAAATGAGTTTTCTGTAAGGAGTAATGCACTTGCCCACACTGGGGAAAGTCTTTAGGCGTCCATCCAGTTCTGATGGCTATATGTAAAAGTGTCTAGATGCATTCTTTAACTAAAAATTTATGAAAAAAAAAGTATTAACAAGCATGATTGAATCCTCTTTATAAGAGCAATTTATTTTGCCTTTCCATAACAAAAATAAATTATGCAACTATAATAGGTAATTATACAATTTTTTACATCCTCCACCCTGAGGAAATGGAGAGATGCTTAAGCTGGTTACAACTAAAAGAAGGGCCTCATTCTGGCCTCGTCTCCATTTCTCCTTCCAGAGACTTTTCTGGATCATTTTGTGTTCTATTTGATTCCTTCCCTTTTCTGATGTTCTTGTGCAGAGGCTAAATTTTTAGTATTTGTAGAATGTCCTTAGACTTTGTAAACTTATTCAAATTTCACATTCATCATAATATGCCTGGAATGAGCTCTATAAAGCAGAGACAGACAGTGAAATTTGTTAAACCGAAGATGGTGCTCCTTTTGGTGTAAGAATGAGTTCCTATTTATAGTCTAAATTATAAATAAATTCCCCATTGGGCAGAAATATACATGCTAGATATTTTCTAGATGTCTAAGACCATTAAATATTTCCTGACTACAATCATTCAGAAGTTTTTCCAATATAGCCACTTGAAACTCAATATTCTTTAGGACAATGTTTCTTTAACTTGAGATACAATCTTACCGGTATAACAATTATGTAAGAAATTGAAAAGACATTTTCATAGAAGTTTTTGTTTCTTAACTCGCTGTTTCCCAAACTGTGGTCTGTGGATATGTTCCTGGGTGCCCATAACAAAAAAAAATTTTTTAAAGATTTGTGCACTATCGAATTTGAGAAACATTTATATTGTTATACCTGCTCCCAAAGAAGAAACTTTGAGAGACTCCCTTCCAACCCCTCTCTTTCCTTCTCTTCAGATATTACCTAAAAAAAAAAAAAAAAGACGAAAGCCATGGACCCCCTCTCCTAAAAAAGTGTACATCTTACAGGTTTTTAATGGTTTCTATAACATTGGAACCAAAAAAACACTCCAAGTTAAGAACCACAGAATCTACACTAAAGAATAGCAGTTTCCTAATCTAATACGAAATATTTTAATGCTTTAAGGCCCATGATCTTCTAATAGATTGTCTTCTTAGACAATCTATTGTCTAAGAAATATCACTTAGAAATGTACACTATCATGAATCGCCAGCTATCATCTATGACAGTATTTCCCAAAATGTGTTCTGGAGAGTAATGGTACAGGGAGATGTTCTGTGAAGAAAAATAAATATAGAAACACATTCTGTAGTCCATATAGTGGATTGAACCAAATGAAATTACCATTTGGAGAAAATTTCAAATGGTTCAAACTAACAATATTTGACTGTATCAATAAAGTTAACGCCTACAATTATTTTCTTCTGCCCATAATCTTGCTAAACAATTCATTTGAACTTATGTTGTTGCCAGTGAATATACTAGCAATTTTACTTGGTCAAAAACCAAACTGATGTTCAAAAAAAAAAATCAATCATTTTGCTTTATATGACTCAGCGAGCTACTAAGACAGCTTGCATAATTAAGCCTGACAGTCCTAAATCAAATCTGAGATAAAACAATGCATGGTGAGTAGTAAAACCGATATTTGCAAGTGATGGGATGGGGGAGAGAGCAAATGTTTCCCCAGCACTCCTGCATGTTACGGGAGCACACAATGAAAGGTTAAAAGAGCTGCAATATATTTTGCACACTGTAGTGGCTATTGATACTGAGAACCTTTTAGAAGTTCACCTCTACCATTCAAACAGTATAGACCACCATCATCTATTTATCACATTTTAATAGGAATTCTATATGAATAGATTTTATTCCATTGTATTTGTCGTATGTCATTATCTGGGTCATATCTCTTGTTAGAAACACTGTTTAGTCCATCCAGCCTCGATATGAATAGAAAGCTTTTACCACATAAGGTCAGTTTGTTCTGTTTGGGGGATGGTGTAATGCAACCAACTACAAAATAAGCCAATGTAATATTAATTCCCATTTCACCAACCTTATGAGTAGAAACTAAAGATACTAACTAAAGTATGTGTAATAATCAGGATTTTGTACTTGTCTTCAAATAGTGCCATATACATATATATATATATATATATATATATATATAATATACACACACACACATTCACACACACATATATATAATATACACACACACACACACACACACACACACACACATATATATAATATACACACACACACACATACACACACACATATAAGTATGTATAATATACAAAAAATATTCATACATTTTTTTATTAAAGTGCAGAAGATAATTTTTATGGTTTTCTTTATGGCTTATTTTCATTATTTTACCATTCGATACACGAATTTGTACCTTGTTTCCAAGATACTAAGTAATTGTACATGTCTAATCTACCAACAATAATTTAGGCACAGAGTACACACAGAGTCAAAAATGGGATGTAATTTCATTGCTGCTAGTAGCTCAAAACAAGTACTTTGGTCTAATAGATGGTATTAAGAAGATATTTCTCAACTTTAATTTCAGGCACACTAGAGTAATTGTTTCCTTGGTTTTCTGAAACGTAATTGCTACATAAATTTAGGATCAGACTAGATCACAGAATGAGAAGTACAGAAAGGCTTTTAGAATATTGGCAATTTATCTGCAGAAAAGAACACAAATATGTGGGATTCTTTTTACCCTGTATGTATTAAATCATAAATGATGTATAATGTATTAAATCATAGTGTGGCTGTGACATTAACTGACAATGAATTCTCATAAATAACTTTTTTATTTTCCAGCTTGTATTCTATTCAGAACATCTATTTTTTAAGTTATACCTCAGAATTTATTATCGTTGATATCAAATATGTAATGTCAGAACTAAGGTTTTATGAATCCATATTTTGTGAACACAAATTCGTTCTATAAAATGTTAATCTTATAAGTTTTAAAATCATTTTTAAAGTTTTCTGAAAAGAGCCTAGTATTTAACAATGTACTAATTTATTTTTCCTAGCCCGTAAAGAAGTACACGACTATTTTAAAAAATTCTACATACGCTAAGCATGTGAAGACAATGTCCTAGGTTAAAATTTTTCTCAAGCCTACCTCAGGTACCTTAGCCAAACTGACTGGGAAAGGGTGAGAAGTAGACACATGAGAATTATTTATCTTCCTCTGCTGAAATTCCCT
Organism: Pteropus vampyrus; assembly: GCF_000151845.1. Classification (NCBI taxonomy): domain Eukaryota; kingdom Metazoa; phylum Chordata; class Mammalia; order Chiroptera; family Pteropodidae; genus Pteropus; species Pteropus vampyrus. The sequence goes on from NW_011888869.1 coordinate 3,010,155, forward strand.
GACTTGTGTCTTCCGAAGGGGGAAAGAACTGCCTTTTTTTTTTTTTGCAACAGAAAACTCATTGATGGGAAGCTGTGTAAAAGAACTAATAGAAAGCATTGAAACCAGTTAATCATATTGTCTTAAAAATTTTGGTGTAAATTTATAAAATTGAATACAAACAGCAACATTATTGTTGAAATAGAATATAGATGACACATTATTCCTGAGATTCTCTCTCCCCAAATCAGTTTTCTTAAAAAACCATGTCCCTAAAAAATACATTAAAATTTTTAGCACCTGGAGATTTAAAATACCACTTATTAGTTTAAAATTATAGTAGACCAGAACTCAGATTCTACTCATTTCTTATTCATCAAATGTGCTAAATCTTTGAACATAGTTTTTACTAGCTTTAAGTAAGCAACAAAAAAAGTAGCACAGAAGCAGTAGGGGCAGAGGGCAGGGAGTGACAAATCAGGTGTGGCTGGGAAGGGAAAGGGTTCTATACTCCTCTCTGCCCCCAAACAAGGGAGACCTCTGCACATAGGTCCCCTGCCATCTCCCGTGTCGTTAGTATTACTGAGGATCTACTAATAATTTAACTACACAGAAGAGACGGGTACATTTTGGTATCTACCTTTATGACTTAACCACACGGCTTTTAAGAAATGTTCTTTGGTAAATTCTGAAACTGCACATTCCATTCCAGATTTCCACTAGACAGTCTCAACCCAGTTCTTTCAATGTCTATTTCTAATAAGTGGACAAGCCAGTACCCATGGACCTATCTTTTTTGGAAAAAAAAAAAAAGAGAAGACAGTGATCTCAATAAAATAAACTTATTAGCTTAGGCAATAATTTTGATTTTACAAATTTACAACTACAGATGTGCAAAGGTATGATCCACATTCAATCATGTGAATGTCAATCTACTTCATCATAGGAAAATGCTAAAATAAAGAATTCTCCATTTGAGGTGAGAAATTGTATGAGTAGAACATTGTATTTATACCAGCCAGTAGTTTAAAGTTTACTGTAAAATAAGGTGGGGATGATTAAAATTTTATTTCTCTTCTAAGTAAGAGATAATAGGTCCTCCTCTTAAACTCCAGACAGATGTAGTTGACAAAATATAGCTGATAACCATGTGAGATGTCACAGATACAATTTGAATAGACATTTTATTTCTTCTTCCTTATCAACCCCACATCCTCACTACTACTCCAAACAGTACTCTCTGAAGTTCCAGAGCGAATGGCCAAAAAGTTGGAGTAGTGTGATTACCCTGAAATCTATATAGACTAAGAATAAATCTTGCAATTAATCACCTGGGGTGGGGGGTACCTGTTAAAAAGAGTTTTCTGGCTCTCCGCTCAGATCTACTGGATTTGAAAGTGGGATAAAGTTCAAGAATGTGCATTTTTAATACACTATCCAAAACTTAGATGTTAATTATAGGTGATTTCCAGGCACCCTAAAGTTTTTAAAACCCTGAATTAAGTATAAGGAGGAAGGCAAATTGACTCTCAAGTGTTTAAGGTAGGAACTTAATTGAAACCAGATATCAAATGGTATCATTCAGCTGTTTCTTCAGATATTAAATATCTACCATCAGATGCCAATACTTGAGGTCCAGAGGTCCAGAGATGTTTTAAATGGCATGGTGATAACAACTTGTTGATTTACCATCACTGGATGATAATGTCTTACTCTTTCCATTCTTGTAGGCTTTTTTTTTTTAGTGCTTCTAGATATAATCTCATCTAATTCTGACAATAGTCAATCGACCAGAATAAGACTGTGCCATAATCTATGAAGGTAACTCCTAACGAGAAGCTGCGAAAACATTTCAGGAATAAAAGACTAGGAAGCGCCAATTTAGTAGAAAGTGCTGATCTGAGAATCAAGAAAACTAGGCTCAACTCCTTGCCATCCGAGTGACCTACGTTCCTTAACCCTTTATGCTCCTCCTTACTTATTAAATGAGGACTAGTTTAGACTTCTAAGCCTCCCCAGCTCCTAAAATTCCATAATTTCCCTTACATTTACATTTCATGATGTAAAATACTACTAACTGGTCATTTAATTATAAACTCTGAATTCAGTCATTAAATATTTTTTAAGCACCTAATCTGTACTAGGCATGTGAGAATCTGGGAAACAGATATGGAAGACGTATTGATTATCCTAGTAAGGGGTCAAATATATTTTATTGTAAATAAATATTTTATTGTGAATAATCCTTGTGGTCCTTTTAAGTGGTTAAATAGTAAAGTATGCTGAATAGTGACCAAATGGAAATCTGCATAAATAATAAAAAGTTTGCTTATGCATGATGAATAAATATTAGCTTTCATTACAGTCATAGCTTCTACCAACACGTTAGCCTTTCCTTCCCTTCTCTGTACCCTTGTCTTGTTTAAAAAATAAATGAGAACATTTAAACTCCCTGGTAAATTGCATTTATAATTAAAAACAATTTCCAAAGTATGAGTTTATAAAAATACTTTATTTTAAAGACTCTCAATAGGATTTCAACATCTTATTTTCGTATATACCAAGAAGATAATCAATATATTCAATATATTTTAATACATGATGAAAGTTCCTTCAGATCTATTATTAAACCTATACATATTGCTTAATAGAGAAGGGATGGCAAAAGCATGGATTCAAAGTTTTAATTAAATGTTACATAACTGGATTTTCTCACCACAAATTTAAAGTGAAACTTTCATATGGATACAATTTCACAAAGGTTACAAATATATATCAACTTACAACTAAAGGAAGTATTTACTATTTCTCAATATTGTAAAAATCTAACTCCATAATTACCTCCTTTAAAGAAAAAAATTCTTCTCATATTAAAAAAAAAAAAAATCCTCACACAGTATAAAAAGTCCACATTTCTCTGGAAATGCATACATTCACCTAATAGTAAGATCCAAAATGAGAAGAATTACTATCTCCAGAAGAGGTGGGGGGAGGCAGGGGCGGAGGGGGAGGAGGTGGGAGTAAGGAGTATGGCATGGGAAGTAGTGGATGAGGTGCCATGTTAGGTACTGCCCAACCCATGTTTACAGAAGGTGGTGGTGGAGGTGGAGGTGGCAGTGGAGGAGGAAGTGAAAAATTATGCATGTCGAACACTGGCGGAGGAAAGGGATACTGCGGCACGACGAGATTATCTTGTCTCTGAGGCGGAAACCCTGACGTCTCCAGAGACCCATGTTCTGAATTATAGAACTGTGGCGGAGGCGGCCTGCCGCGGAACGGGCGAGGATGCCCGCCCCGGGGAAATCCTCGTGTGAATTCTCTGTTGCGATAGCCTTTTGAATGCTCTGAAGCAGCGCCATGGGCATTCCAATTCTGATGTACTTCTGCGAAATTTTCACCTTTGAGCAGCGCAAAAAAAAAAAAAAAAAAAAGCATAAAAATAAAATTAAAAATCTTAATACATCAAAAAAAGACTAAATATCATTTAGAAAAAAGTGCAGCTCACTGCCCGTGTTAATTTAACGTCATGCGTAGGAATGCTACGTTTTCTAGGATTTGCCATGGGTGAGTATTCTCAGGGCAAATGGGAAATGGGTTAAAATTTCAATAATGCGTTTTCTTTAACTTCCAATATGTCTTGTGGTAGTTATAAAAGTGTAAGGCTTAAAATTATCAAATTTAAAACTCCAAAAGGCCAGTGAATAAGGAAAGGGAAAGTCTAGCAAAACAGACTTTTAGACAATAACCACTCATCCCCAGCCGGATGCCACAGAGGAAACTGGACCACACCCCCAGCCACACTTCCAAAGGCTGAATGGGGACCCTAGAATGCCACCTTTGACCAACCGACCAACTGTAATGAGATGGCTCCCACCAGAGTGGTGTCAGAGGCGGCTGAGCAGGAAGCCAGACACAAGGCCTCTCTGAGATGACATTGGAGGTCACGTGGGGAACCTGGGCTTCCACCTCTGCTGGCAGTGACACATTGTTCTTCCACCTCCGCCCTGGGTGGTGTCAGAGAAGACCTAGTAGAGAGTCAGGGCTTTCCTCGCCACCCAGAGGTAACAAAGCCGTCCCCCATGAGTGTCAGGGTGGCAAGAATGAGGCACACTCCTACCACGCACAAGAGGAGCCCTGCTCTTGCCCAGTAGTAACCAGGCCTCTGGCCAGAGATGTCAAAAGAGGTTGAGAAGAAAACCTGGACATCTAGCTCTACCCGATAGTAATAGTAATGAGGTGACACCCTCCTCCTTCCCTTCCCCGTCAGAGCAGTTTGAAAAACAAAACTACTAAAATAGAAAATTTAAATAAGAGCTAGTGTCTCCTAACGTAATACCCAATATGTCCAGGTTTCAACTAAAAATCACTCGTCATACCAAGAAGATTCCAAATTCAATGAAAACAGACAACTAATTGAAGCCAATACCAAGATGACAAAAGACGTTAGAATTATCTGAGAAATATTTTTAAAGTCATCATAAAAATACTTCAACAAGAAATTATGAATACATTAAAACAAATAAAAATAGAAAGCCTAAGCTATAACAAAAAAAAGAAGATACAAAGAAACAAATAGAAATTTTAGAACTGAAAATTCAATAGAACAGTTAAGATGTCAATTCTCTTCAAACCAATATACAGGTTTAATGCAAATCCTATCAAAATCCCAGCAAGACTTTTTGTCAATATAGATTATTCTAAAATTCATATGGACAGGCAAAGGAGCTAGAATAGCTCAAATAATTTTGCAAACTTTTGGAAAAAAATAGGAGAAAATCTTTGAGATGTAGATAGAATTAAGAAATTTTTGGATTCCATAAAAGGAAGTTTGATAAAATGGGTTTAATCAAAATTAAAAATTTTTTTTTCTGCAAAAGACCATTTTAAGAGGATGAAAACACAGGCTAAAGACTAGAAGAAATTATATACAAACTCATAATTCAAGAGTTAAAAAACAGAAATACAATTAGATAACAGAAAAAGACAAATACATCACGGAAAAAGATATATAGATAGCAAATGAAGCATTAGGAAAATGCAAGTTAAAATCACAGATATCGTCACACACTATGAGAACAGGTAAAATAAAAAATAGCGACAACACTATATGCTGGTGAGAATGTAGAGAAACTGAGTCACTCATACATCAGTGATGGAAAGGTAAAGTAGCAGAGCCACACTGAAAAACATACAACCATCATATAGTCCAACAATTGCACTCTTGGACATTTATCTGAGAAATGAAAATGTGTTCCCACAAAAACCTGTACACACATGTATAAAGCAACTTTATTCCTATAACCAAAAACCATTAACAACCCAGATGTCCTTCAATGCACGATGGTTAAACAATCTGTGGTATACTCATATTGTGGAATACCGTAACTCTGGAGAAATTTGACACATACAACAATCTAGATGAATCTCCAGAATATTATGTTCAATGACAAACGCCAACCCCGAATGGTAACATATTATATGCTTCCATTTATATAAGCATTC
>NW_011888869.1:3015685-3030081 GCF_000151845.1 Pteropus vampyrus
TAATTTTGCAAACTTTTGGAAAAAAATAGGAGAAAATCTTTGAGATGTAGATAGAATTAAGAAATTTTTGGATTCCATAAAAGGAAGTTTGATAAAATGGGTTTAATCAAAATTAAAAATTTTTTTTTCTGCAAAAGACCATTTTAAGAGGATGAAAACACAGGCTAAAGACTAGAAGAAATTATATACAAACTCATAATTCAAGAGTTAAAAAACAGAAATACAAATAGATAACAGAAAAAGACAAATACATCACGGAAAAAGATATATAGATAGCAAATGAAGCATTAGGAAAATGCAAGTTAAAATCACAGATATCGTCACACACTATGAGAACAGGTAAAATAAAAAATAGCGACAACACTATATGCTGGTGAGAATGTAGAGAAACTGAGTCACTCATACATCAGTGATGGAAAGGTAAAGTAGCAGAGCCACACTGAAAAACATACAACCATCATATAGTCCAACAATTGCACTCTTGGACATTTATCTGAGAAATGAAAATGTGTTCCCACAAAAACCTGTACACACATGTATAAAGCAACTTTATTCCTATAACCAAAAACCATTAACAACCCAGATGTCCTTCAATGCACGATGGTTAAACAATCTGTGGTATACTCATATTGTGGAATACCGTAACTCTGGAGAAATTTGACACATACAACAATCTAGATGAATCTCCAGAATATTATGTTCAATGACAAACGCCAACCCCGAATGGTAACATATTATATGCTTCCATTTATATAAGCATTCCTGACATGACAAAACATATTGCAGAAATACGGAACAGACTACTGGTTAACAGGAGCTGAGGACGAGTTAGGGAGGAAAGTGTGAGTGATTAACTATAAAAAGGCAACATGAGGGATATTTCTCTGTGGTGGAAATGTTCTGAATCTTGATTGTATCAATATCAGTATCCTGGTTGTGATATTTTACTGCATAGTTTTGCAAGACATTACCATTACAGGAAACTGGGTAATGGGCATACAAAAATCTCTCTGTATTATTTCTTACAACTGCATATAAATCCTTAAAAAGTTTAGTTTTAAAGAAAGGAAAAATGAAACAGAAAAGGAATAATAAAAGAAAAAGCATGTTAAAAAATAAAATACCTTGATTTAGGTATTAAGTACCATATCATTTAATTCTAAACAGGAAGCAAATATGTTTAAGAAAAAGTGCTCACGAGTACAAATGACTCTAACAAAGCTTAAGTTTGCCTTTTACCCCTTAGTTAGCCATTTTTACGTCATTAAGTTTGAAAAACTACCAGTGAATATTCCTTGTTACTCTCTCCCACCACATTCCATGTGTAAAATGACTCCAGTGCTGGCTGGATGGCCGGAGGTAAAAAAAAAAGCCCAGATGTTTCCTTCGGTTTTATTACTGATGAACTTAAATACACGGAAGTGAAGATAAAAAATTACTATATATCACATTTACTCACCTGATTCATTAAATTCAGATTTGAACTTTTTCCGGCCTTGAATCTGAGTTTTTTTCCTCTGTCTAGCTTCTTTTTCCTTTTCGTCATCACTGAAATCTAAGGCCTGACAGAAAAATATAGATTTATGTCACATGAATTCAATGGTACGTACTTGGAGGTGAGAAGAATAAGCCTATTATTTGAAACTGACCCTGGAAAATACTCTTTTTGACACTAAATATTTTCCAGTAATATTTGAATTACATAAGATAGAAAAATAAAGTATTTTTTGATAAATGCCTAAAGACTCTTAATTGACACAGTCCAGTAATCAGATGAATACTCAAGGCTTTTTTGGTTGTTGTTATGATTTTTTTTAATTCTTAGAAAGCTTCATAGATAACTTTAAAATGCCAATCTTAACAACCTTCGGATATGGCTATTCATTAGCTAGAAGTCTGACTTCCAACTTAAAGTCAAGATTCATCATAGTGCCAGCTGCCAAAAATGCTAAAGAAAAGACTAGTTAGGAACAAGCAAATAACATAAAGTATCAGATCTAATATAAAAATAGAAGAGAATTTTATACCTGTCATTCATTCAAAAATTTACACATGCTAATTATATTCCAGGTACTGTTCTAAACATTTAATAGGTATTAATTTTTTATTAATATAATGTCGAGTATAGAAAAGGTGATAAATAAATAATGAGGCAAAGTAAGGGTAGAGAAAATCACCAGGGATGCTATTTAGATAGGACTGCAAGAAAATGTTTGACAAGTAGATACAAGCATGACCCAACTTCCAAGGGGAAATCATTTTAAATTACAAGAGGAAAAGTCAGATATAACTAAGAACTGAGATTCGCTGTTACAATCTACCAAAAAAACAAGATTTATAAGCTACGTATGTTATAACTTCTACGATTTCTTAATATTCAGGCATTTTATTATTCTATTAATAGAATACAGATATTAAGTTTCATAAAAATATATGAAAGCAGGCTCACTGTGTATGTATGTATGCACATTTTAAAAGAAGACACAAAATGTATAAGTCTTTGTATGGGATTTTCAGTAGGGTACTGCTGAAATATATTCTAGATCAAATCTTTCATGAAATGAAACAGCTCAGATCTATAATCAAATTTGAAAACATCAACTGATTTTAGTACCTTCACATACATGATTTTTTATTACTGATCTTAATGTGCTAAGATGTTTAAGTTCTGGTTAAGTCTGATATCTACCAGACAGTTGAAAGTACTGAGATCAGATGGAAAACATTTCCTTCTCTGAAACTGTTCAGTGAATGAGAAAAATAGATAAATAAATAAATCAATGAACAAGTGCTATGATTTAGTGCTATGGGAATATAAAGCTGAAGAAAGAGAAAAAAGGGCAAGGGAGACTTGGTATGGGTAACCCAAGATAAATCTCTAATGATGAGTTAGCAGTGAAAATAAATAAAAGGAAATATCCAAGAAGTAGAAATATGGAGAGAGGAACAGTATAATAGAGAAATGAAATGGTTCTGCATGGCAAAGTGAAAGCTTCTTATATAGAAAAATCAGAGACAATGTAATTAGAGAATAAAGAATCTTATTGTGCCATTTTAAATAAATGGGCATCATCCTAAGGGCAGAGAGGAGGTATTAAAGGATTTTAATTGGCAACAGTTAATTTAGAGAGACTATTTTGGCAATATTTTGCTATCACCTCCTAAAATAAAAAAAAATTCACATTTTCCTTATATACAAATTAATTTAAATTTGTATTCATTAAACATATTTATTCAACTAAAAATTAAATACATTAAAAATGAATAAATAATTATTAGCTCTTTTATGTAAGCCTAACACTTTCTATTTTCACGGCATGATTTTTCAAGAAAGTTTAAACACCATGAATTCCAAATTCTAATATATGGTCAACACCAGGCAATAATTCTAAACTACAAAAAGTCATTATAATAAAATAAACTTTAGACTCTCAGAGTTTTGCATATTATAGAAATAAGGGACAGATAACCACTTAGAAAAAAATTCTATTAAGTATGTCGAAGTTTACTTTTATAATTAACCTAATCAAACCAGTACCATAATTAATAACTTCAATGCTTAGGTCTGAAACAACAGAGATATATAAAAATATCTGCATTTCACAAGAAATATCTTTCAAGATATTCCTTTGTGAAGTTTTGAATATTTTAAAAGCATGTAATTTCAGTAATAAAATACTCTAGAGATAATGAACAACATTATGAATCTTCAGGGCCTTATGGAAATCACGTGTACTAGAAAATATACTCCCATGGCAATGTGGATACTAAACTTAGTCACTCACTGGTTAAGTGACCCTCTAAAGATAGCATTACTTAATTCATGCCTCAGTAAAATTAGAAATTAACAAAGACTGTGAATCTTCAACATTGTGTGAGAGCATCTAAAACGAATAGTTATATCTACAAATATCAAAAATTTATAATACTGAGAAACTTCATCAGAACTACTGAGCACATATAAAAACTCTTACTAATAAACTATATTTTTTCTTTCATATTGTATAAATTCATACTATTTTTAAGGACTGTATACACTCATTGCTCTAATGTTACTATTACTATAAAAATAGTATATCTTAAAAACTTAAAAAGAAAAGAAAATATGCTTAAACATCTCCATGAAAAATTAAATCTAATCCTAAACACTAGTCCACATCTCTAGAAACACTATGGGACATAAAACTAGTCTTGCTGACATAGATTCAAAAAAGAAAATCAAGAACTCTCTTTTTAAGAAGGAAATTATATTGTAAAAACTGGAGAATTAGGTAGATTCTAATGCTTTTGTACCTCCAAAAGAAAGGCAGCATATTAAAAGCACCATTAATAAATATCTTCATGTCTCACATGGTGAAATTACTCAACTGAAGAATAACATTTTTAAAAATAATGACAATTCTGCCTTTATCAGTTGTCCAAAAAAGTGATTAAAAAGGTAGGAAATTACAAGGACAATGACAAGCTGATAATTATTAAAATGTGACTGAAAATATTTTTTTTAAATGATCAACCAACAATTCTTATTGAAAGGCAGAAAGCAGCCATCCGGGAGAGGGGGAATGCACATGGGCTCACAGGAGGCAGTGTGAGCAGCATTAAGGCCCTCCTTATGCTTGAGAATGATGAATTTATAGGATTAAGCCCTGCCTTATTTTCTAAAATATTGTATAAAAAGACATATTTACATCAAGTGGTGGTTCCTGATCATTCTTCCATGATGCATCCGATCCCCTATCCCTAGGAAGAGAAAACAAAAAGTCGAAGTACTGGTTAAGATTCTGATAAGCACTTAATAACTTAATGGTGTGAAAAATAATAAAATAGAAGACATAGCTCCTCTTAATTTTGCAATATATATGAAAATAAGAACAAAAAAGGGACCATTTATATCTCCTTTACCTTGTTTCAGAAGATATGGGAAGCTCATAAGAAAAACGTAACTGTTGACACACATACATATTAGGATTGGGGTAGCAGAATAAGCCACGGCTGTGGTGTGCACAGGAAATGGTTTTGCAGTTCATAAGCATCTCCAGATGCTATTACTGGAATACATTCATAATACTTGAGCTTGGTTTATAAAACTCACTTCGATAAATGCCTATTCCACACCACTTATAGGTTAGATGCTGTTTCCACGTGCTAAAGAACAAGCATAAGGCATTCCCTTATCTAATATTTTACAGGTTTAATGGCAAAGATAACAACATGAAATGCTTTTCCTTCTATTTACTTGAGGAATATCGACACTACTCCATGAGCAACCAAGGCTCATTCCAATAGTGATTCTCAAAGTAGAGAGCGTAAAATAAAGGTTATCTAATTTGGGGAAGAGGAGGAGTTTTGAAGATTCTGAAGGACAGCATAATCATAAGCATTAATTACTTTTGGTGGAAAGTTTTATACTCTATGACTGACAAAAGTACATATATCAATTATGAATATAATATCAATTTCTGAAAGGTCATTTTAATCTTATTTTTTAATTTTTTATTTCACAATCTGACATTCAATCATAGTAAAATATTACAAAGTATTAGGAGATGTCTTCACTGCTTTAAACTACATCTCAAAAACAAATGAGATTCTCAAGAATTCATTAAAATCAGTAATCCATTAATCTGTAATCCATAAAAATCAATTTACAGATGTCAGAGGACTGGCACAATATGAAAGACATTACGTTTGCTCTGAAATTTTGGTTCAGAACTTTGACATTGTATATGAGGCATTACCAATGATTTTTCCACCACTTAAGTTTTACTTCTTAATTATCACCTTGTACCTATACATTTAACATAACTCCAGTATTCCTTTTTTTTTGCATACATGCCCATCTGTGGTGCCCTTAGCCTAAAGTTTAAAGATAGAAGTGGGAAAAGTGCTCTCAACTAGTGCATTTCTCACTGAAGAATCAAAATCTACTAAAGAAGAGATCAAGTGACATTTCAAAAAGCACTTAATCTCTTCTTTAGCTTAGCTCCTCTCCATCTCGAAGGCAAAGTACTGCACTGAGTTTCCATGACAAATAAAATATAGTCTGGAATAGAACAGGCTTTGTCAGGTGGGGCCTCTACAGGATAGGCCTAATTTCCCAATTCTTTAGTTTACTGTTATTTCCGTCAATGACTGAAGTTTTGTTCTTGTAAATCAAGAACAAAGACTGCTTGTATTATTTAAAATCCATTTAATAAATACCTTCAGAAAACCTTTCGGCTTATGTTTTAAGTTAAAATATTTTATTTGTCAAAACAAAATATACAGCAACATCTTAATATGGGGAGAGGGAGAAGGAGGAAGGTAGATGGGGTAAAAGGGGTCAAATTTGTGGTGACAGAAAGAAATCTAACTATGGACAGTGAACACACAATACAATATATATATGCCTTACTGTTAAATTGTACACCCGAAACTTACTGAGTTTTGTTAACAAATGATAACATAATATAAAATAAAATAAATAAAATAAAATAAAATAAAATAAATAAAATAAAATAAAAATATTAAAAGCAGAATGAAATGATGATTAAGGCATGATTTTAAAACACACTAAAATCTTTTTTATTTTACTGTATATTTAATTCACCTTTATTCTCAGTGGTCATTTATAAAAATTAACCTTACACAACCTGAAGAATAACTTAGGCATAATGTTCCTTTAGATAATTATGTGGGTTCTTAAACATGAGTTAAATCAATTATTAGAACAAAATTTTCATATCTGAAATAATAAATGAAATCCAGCGACTTGATTTAATATATAAGCAGAACAGAGACCTTCTTATGCCCTACAACTGGGACTAGTACTTTTGGCATAGCACTACTCACTGACTGAAGCTCCTTTGTATTTCCTACAAAAACCACATCCCTAATGCGTCACTTATATTTCAAATTTCCAACTGAAAGAGAGCTAGACCTAAAAGGGACTGTGTCAAACTGAGTGCAGTCTTCTTGAATTTAAGATCTCCCGTCCCTCGCCACCTCTTGTGTTCTTTTCTTCCACTCCTAATTTGATGATATTTTAGTGGCTCATATCCATTACTTCTTTCCAAAGCATCCAACTAATTTTTATTTAAAAAGCTATTCTACCTTAACTATATGCATTGGTTTATACAAAAATTAAATTATGTAACAAAATTGACTGATATAAACAGCTCTACAACTAACACTAGGCAACATAATTAACACATGAAAATACACAATAAACCAGTGGGAGCATAAGTATTCAGAAATACTACTACCCATTTGCCATAGACGTCATTCAGCATATGTACAGACAAAATTAAGAGCACTGCTTTATTAATTCAGTCAGCCCTGCTTATCACCACTTGATAACCAACTTTGCAGTGACACATTTTAGTTGCTGCTTCTACAAGTTTATAATTTATAACAACCTGAAATCTACATATTTTTTTCTCTTGAGAATTATACAGTTATATTAACTAGTTAAGACTGCGAATGTAATCCAAAGAAAAGAAATCTAATTTGGGGAGGTGAACATGCAATGCAATATATATACAACAAACTGCTGAATTGTACACTTAAAATTTATTTGATTTTATTAATCAATGTCCCCTAATAATTTTAAATAAAAATTAAATAAAATTAAAATAGCAAAAAATCTAAATGGTAACACGAATACTGAAGTAGCATGTATATAAAAGAATGTATATAATGTAAAAGTCAAAAAGTTTATATGACCCAAATGTATTCCTACTAGCTGATAAAGTCATTTTGGGTAAAAGATATAAATGATCTCTACCAATAAAATGTGAAAACAAATTTTGGCTTTCAGAGGCATTATTATGAAGATAAAAAACTCTTTGGAAGAGAGATCCCATTTAACTATAACAAACCACCATCACTGAGAATTATTCTTAAAACATAAACATTAGATAAGCAAACAACTAGCATGGTAATGAAGTTACTTACTGTTTAAGTTTTTCTGTGAATATATACTGGGTGAAGTCTTTCATTGATGGGGCAAAATACATAGTGTCCTTTATTTTAATACCTTTACTCTCAATGTGTTCTGAAGAATTAAACCGTAACACATAAAATGGATGTGCAACAGGTCCAAATATCTCAAATATCTACAAAATAGAAGAAACATAAAGCCCTCCTTTAACGTGTAAATGATTCAAAAATAATATTTAAATATTAGTGATATTTAAAATAGAAAACACTGATAATTGTTATAACAAGGTACTTTTGTCAATGTCAGAATAAAACCGTACTCATATTTGTCATCTTTGCATATTCATAAAGTTTTCATATTTTGATTATAAATACATTAGCTTTTTCCAGATTTCCTTTCTATGAATTTTAAAACAATTGTAGCAAGCTTGCCCTTTGCTAAATTCAAATCATTTAGTGGTACCAACTAGATGCAAATTATGAATTTTTATTTTTATTATCACTCTTTAAGTTGTAAGGTATGAAGAAAAGAATTATAATTAATAACTTCTGAGAGATAAAATGCTGTCTGTCATCTGGAATCTTATAACAAAACTTAAAAGCAAGTTTCTGCTTCAATAAGTATTCAATTATTTCTACCATTTTCATACAATGCTTAACATTTTTATAAAATTAAACAACTTTTTCTAATTCAAAAGGTAGCAAAGTAGATTTGAACTTAAATTTGCTTATTTCTCAAAAACCAAAGATGCTATACAGCCTTTAATTTTTATGTGAAGGAATTACTTTTAGCACACAAATATTTTACTTCTGAAAATGTTTTATGAATGACAGGAAGTCTCTCATTTTCAAACTCTTCACAAAATACCTGTTTTTAAAAATGTTTCTGATAATAAATATATGTATATTATAGACACTAGACCATGACTAATGTCACTGTAGATTCTTCTAGTCTTTTCTATTAATAAATTTTCAAAAACTAGTTTCGTAACTGTTCCTTTTTAAAACCTAAAGTTGCATTAAATTTTTCCATGTTATGAATATTCTTCCTAAGTATAAATTCAGTGGCTATTTAAGATCCCTCTATAGACCGAATACAATGTGTTCAACTTGTCTTCTATTATAGATGATTTAGGCAGCTTCCAATTTGCTCAATAAATGATGTCATAATGAACATCTTTATATGTAAATTTCTACACTTCAGGTTTCCTGAAAATTGATTTGTCAGGGAACTCCATTACTGGAGCCAAGAATATGACTGTTACTAAAACTCTTGATATAAATTACTAAATAACTTTCCAAATAGTTTGGACCATTTTAAACCAATTGCACTGAAAGTATCTGTTTTATTACATCCTCGGTTGGTTCTTGATTTTTATAGTAAATGTTCTCATTTTACACTCTTTAGAATATCATTCAAGCTTCTATTAATTTTCAGTAAGGCATAAAATAACTCAGCCATCAGGGTACCAACATTGTGTAGATGTGATTACTCTAAAAACAACTAGCAATATTAAAAACAATTAAAATGCCAATGTATTCTGAAATAACAGTAATAGCATCAAATTTTTAAGCTTTTTTTAATTTTAAAAACGAATAAGAAAATAGCAAGAAATTTGCTTTGAAAAAATTTAGAAAAAAAATAGACCTCTTTCTTCAAACCAAATTGCAAAGGATAGAAAGAATATACTGGAGCACATCTCTTACTGGCCTACATTACATAGATTAAAGTAAAACATCATCTCACTTGTCACATTTTTAAAAAGTCTTAAAAATGATTTTCATTTTTTTAACTCTATGAATATCAACAGATCTGATTCTTTAAGTTTGGACAGGGATAAAAAATATCTTTTAAAAAATTACCTATGAATCCATTAGTACAAGGTACAATAATCATTGTTTGTGATCTGGCACAAAAAGCTGCTTCCCAAGGGCTTGTTTCCTAGATGGCACGATTCCATTTCCTAACTGTGAGAAATGATTTCCCTACAGAAATGCCTTAATAGCTTCAGGCTTATGCACATGCTGATTTGAACCAAAATGTAAGTGACATTCAAAATTCTTGGAAAAAAATCAAAAGACACTTAAGTTGCCTATTCTTAAGATTCGAAGTGTTTACGAGCCACAGCTACAATAAAATCATGAAAAAGTTTTAAGTAAATTAATACCACATACAGCTGGCAACAGGAAGGTACATTTTGGAATCAGGGTATGGCACACACCAGTACTGAGAGGTATTAGATTAGCAGACATCTGGTCCTGTCCAAACGTCCATAGAGATGTTTGGTCCATAATTAAGATAAGTCCTACTTTTTTGCATAGTTAATATAAATCCCACTATATTACAAGATTCGAACCCTGCCCCACCTACCTAACCCTATGTGCCATCACCAGCTAGGCTACTGAGGCAAGAAGAGTTATTATTGGCAGTACAGCCACAACATAATTATCGAACCAATAAAACATGATAGTACTTTTTATGTATTAATTATGTATTAATTCTGTAAACCCGAAGTAGAAATAAACGTAATGAGCTATTTGAACCCAGGGATGATTTATAAGTGTGAATACTTTGGACAGAAACAAATACGGACCAAATGTCCTCTAAGGAATATGTATAACCTTACCCCAAATAGACATGGGAAAACTTGACTGAGTTCACTCAAGCAATTTAGCTCACCCAAAGTTATAGAAAAAAAGCACTGAACAATGTTTTAAACAACTATCAGCTTCAAAGTATAGATTTTCAACTGGCTAATACCTGAGAGCTACAGTGTACTGTGAAGAACAACTTTAGACAAAGCAGGGCTCAGACCAGCCCCCTTCATCTCACAGTTCCTTAAACCTCTACTCCTGCTCAGTCTTTCCACCAGACTTCAGAGATTTTAAAACTTCCACACTACCTGACTAGACATAAATGGAAAGGAAGGAACAGGCTGCGGAGATAGTGTGAGAAACAGAACTTAAGACAGTAATGTCTAAGCTATTTACTTTATGGTAGGCAAGTAGCCTTCTTTATGCTTTAAATAGTATATATTCTATAGAAGTATTCATATAAAAATATAACCCAAAAAACTGTAATCCAACTAATGTTTTATATTTGCCTTGTCATTTGAGAGGTAGTTTTCTAAGTGTCCTTCCACTTACGATACTTACCATCTTATTCAAAAGCAGTATTTTTCTGGTAAAAGACCTGAAAGGATTCCTGTCACACAAAGGGGTCACAAATATACACCACTACCACCGCATAGTACAGACATAGCATAGGGTTGGCTGGGAAAAAAATTAGAAGCAGAGAAGAGTATGTTCAGTCCTCCAAATTCTTATTCCACAGCACAGGCTGGGTTTAGATGTTCTGTATGCACCATGCCAAAAGTCCCAGCAGCTGGGGCCTGCCTGTGTCAGCTGGCTAGACACGCACAGAGGGCGCTCCAAGAGAGAGAATAAGTCTCACTCTCTGCCCTCTTCACACGCACCATGTTACACTTATGGGTGAGCCTAAGAGGGACTAGGTAACTCCCAGTTTCTCAAGGTAAAAAGAAACGTATTAAGGAGTGTCCAGGCCCAGGAACACTGCTGGAGGGCTGTGCGTGTGGAGGGCCTAGATCTACATGCTGCCGCTCTGAGAACAGCCTTCAAAGAATGCCATTGGCCAAAGGCCTTACTGTCTTTCTAGCTGAGCCAGCTTTTCGCTAAGCTACCAAAAGGAGGAAGGGGAAAATGAACTTCCACAGCCACCCAGAATTGCCTATCGATCATGTTATATACTATTTGACTTCCCATTAATAAAGAGTATTATAATTTACTGATTAAATCAAATAATTAGTTCAACCACTGTGTGTATTATACAAGTAATTACACAAGTTACTGAGGGGGAAAAAATTATATCAATATAACATGGAGATTTTCACAAAACCATCAGATACTACTGGCTAAAACTGTAATAAAAAGCATTCTTTAAAAAAAAAAATCCATAAAAATTCCTATCCAATGATATTTGACAGGGAAATAGATCTTGTTTTGGTCTATTAAAAAGTAAAACAAACAATAACAATAAAAACTTGCTCTGATAAATACCCCAAACTAAATGCAAAACAAATAACCAACAAATTCATATCATAATAATAGGTGGCATAGGTTGGTCAATTTTTTAACAATCCCTTATATTAAAGAACTAAACAATAAAAATGGAATTTCATTCATCATTTATCAAAAAGAACAAAGCAATATTTGGTTATTATTAAATCATTAGTAATGGGCAAAAGTAAAAGTACAAATCTGAGGTTGCCCTCCTAAATCAGTGGGAAGAGGCAGGGAGGTAAATGGAAGTGAATAAGACCAAGTAGATTGTAAATTCAATTTGCTCCTTTTTAACTTTGTGATTTTTGAGTAAATGGAGATAATTTCACTTCCTTACAGGATTTCAGTGCATTTCTAAAAATATTCAAAATATTTATCACTATGGCTCATTACTACTATTATTATTCAAGAGCAGAGGGAAAAGAAAGACTATGCAAAACCCTGGCATTGAAGACAAACTCATTTATTGTCTAGATAAGATAGGCTAAAGATCAAAAACAGATTCAATTTCATTTTCTGGCCACTGGTTTGTTTAACTAATACTCTCGACTCTTCCTCCAACTCTCACCATTATTTTGAGGAATTATTTCGAGGTGTTTAGATTTATAACCAAATATATTTAAAAGACTTCTCATTTCTTGAATTTACATAGTTTTCTATGTAAAATTTAGAAATAGATTTATCTCCCTAGACATATGTCACATGGCTAAAGTTAAAGGTGTAAATATTACGTTTTTATCTGATGCCTTTTAAAGTCAAATGACAGAAGAGCTGAATACTAACAATATTAGTCACAATTATAGGACTGAGAATGCAAATGTATCAGACACGAGAAATGTGAATTTACGAGTTTTTAATTAGTGAAGTGTTGGGTGTATTGAAATTAAAATTGTCTACACTACTTATAGGAAAGGCAACTGTCATGAAATCATAAATAAAAGGAATTGTGGAAATAATCAGTTTCAATTCATAGTTTGAAAAATCAAGAAGTATGTTTCCCTTACCAGTCTCTCCTTCCCTCTTCTACTTTCTTGAGGACAGCAAGAAATGTTTTGTTTTTGCACCAGGGCAGAATGTTCCATTTCTCCTAAAGAAGTTCTGTACCAACTGGCACGGAGAGCTTACTCAGAGCACAGTCATCTACTAATTTCTCATTCCTTTTTTCTCTCAATCTTCTCTGAGGTTAAGCGGCCTAGGTTTTCTCTAAAGCCTGATGATGGCACTGGCAGTGCCCAATATTTGAAACAAAAGTACTGAGCCTAAGTATCTGAAAGAAAAAAAGTACAGCACCATCCTTCAGGCATTAAAAAAGACATTCTTCCCCTCACAAACTTTTCTCAAGAATTGACAAAATATATTAGCTCTAGACTCCAATTAATTCTCCCTCTGACTGCTTTACAATCCTAAGTGACTCACATCTCTTTGGTGAATTAAGACTGTCAACCTAAAAAAAAAGTATGTAGGTGGTACAAGGTGGCAGGACCCTAATAAAAACCTGATCCCTTTCTAATCTATGTTAGAATGGAATAGAAGGAAGAGGCAAAGAAAAGGGAAGGTTATGTGAGCGATTGAACAACATAGTTCAAAATATATGTTTTTCTGATTAAATGAAAATTAGTTATATCTCCTAGAATAAAAAAAGAAGCCAACTGTTGCTTATCTGGAAAAAACTAAACCCCAGAAAGTTGCTTCTCCAAAGAATAGCAGCTGGTTTCTATTGGTTTGTTTTCAACTTAATATACATTTACTTATTAGCATGTATAATTTCCAAAGGACTATATTTTGTGCAGTGGAGAATACTGAGGTGAATAAAACTCTGTTCCTACTGCCAGAAAAGGAACATTTGGTTAGTATTGATATTCTTGATCTTAGGTTTTATGTCCTCTGCTGACTGCTTAGAAATTTGTACCTAATGGGTAAACTGTGGCCTTCCATATTAAGGATGGACATCCAAGGTTGTTCGATTAGTAAGATATGAAAAGGAACCCAACCTTATTGTGAATACTGAGGTACACATATTCCTAAACCCCTAGAATGTGCTTATGGTGACACTTTACTGCCATCACTGAAATCTTTTTCCCCTTAAAAAGACTGCACTTTCAGCTTCCAAATGAAGAAGCCAAAACCTAAAGTTTTCAGAGCTGCCACTGAAAGGGACTTGCAAACCAAAAAAGATTAAGAACTACTACACAGTGGAAGACTACTGCACTTAACTCTCGTACCTGGAGGGGAGGGAACTGTGTCTTCCTCAATATGAAGAGCTACTGCCTAGTAAAGTACCTGAGGAATATAAGGAAAAAATTCTATACCTGTGCACTGAATGACCAAAGAGGCATATAAAAGTATTTAACCTTTTACACACACAGACATGTAGTATTAAAGAAAATTGAAAAGGT
>NW_011888869.1:3030706-3057968 GCF_000151845.1 Pteropus vampyrus
AATATACACCTAAATTTTTTCTATATACTTCAAGTCTAACACTATGTAATCAAGTAATTATCTGTTTGACTTATTTATGCATCTTATTAAATACCTAATAAGATAATTCAAATACTAGTAAATGTAACGACTCGAGAATCAGGTAGTTTTAGTAATTATAATTTTTGTAAAAAAATGTTTCACTTTGATCAAAATTTTGATTAAATTATAAAGTATAAATTATCTAAATATTCATTTTTTAAAATACTGATATTTTTAGTAAAATACTGACATTGTTAGTAAAAAGTCAAAAGATAAAGTCTCATTTCTACCAATGACTCGTTATACAACTGGTCATAAAAAGCAAGTGCCAAATTTTTCTTAAGTCCTGTATACTAAGGGGGCTGGTGGATAATCTAGGTCTTCTTCCCAGTTCAAAAATCGTATGACTTTGTCAACTCTTCTAGTCTCAAGTATATCTTACCATGAGAGTTAATGGTAACTTCATTAACTTAAAGGTCTTTCATGTACCTACCTCACAACCTGGAGCTAAAAGAAGTCTATAACATCTAGTTCTCTTTTAATCCAACAGCTTCATATTTCACACCAGTACTACATGACAGATCATTCTAATTTACATGTTTATAAGAGAAAATCAAAAGCGGTAGGCAGAATAATACCCACCCTACATCCTAATCCCTGAACTTGTGAATATGCAACATTAACATTTTTTTTTCTTTCTTTCTGAAAATGTGATTAAAGTTAAGGACCTTGAGATGGAGAGATTATGTGGATTATGATACAGGCCCAATGTAAGGAGTCCTTAAAAGCAGAGAACCTTTACAGGCTGCTTTAAAGGTAAAGAAAAGGGGGCCATGAGCCAAGGAACGACTGCAGCTTCTAGAAGCTGAAAGGGGCAAGGATATGAATTCTCGGCTAGAGTCTCCACAAAAAAACCAAGCCCTGATAGACCCCTTGATTTTAGCACAGTGAGACCCATATCAGACTTCTGGCTCAAAGAACTGTAAAATAATAAATTTCTGTTGTTTTAAGCCACTAAATTTTTTAGTAATTGAATAGCAATAGAAAACCAATATTACACATCGAATAAAATTCTGGAGAAACACGTCCATAAAAGCATACTTTAAATTTGTATAATGACAATGTATTTATGGATTACTTAATAAGTAAAAACTGAATTTATCTGTTTAAAATTTATTAGTCAAAGTATGATTCAATTATTAGTACATGCTTGGAAAAAATCGATAGTTTTTATTAATAAAGATATATACATACCTAATTGTTCAATAATACTTGAAACCATCCCAAGAGGCTTTAATTCAGTATCTCTAGGAAGAATAATAGTGAGCTCTTCAACTGAAGGTAGTTCCTATAATATAAAAAAACATTACTCTTCCTCCAGCTTCTTCAACAGCTTAACTAAAAAAAAAAGAGAATACTTTTTTTTAAAGTACTATGCACATTTCTGAAAATGTAACATTAAGTAGTTTACCATCTCTCTTCAATTTTATCCTTTTTAGTGTGACAACACTTCTTCCCCTCCAATATCTCCCCACCTAAGTGATGCAATAGGTCTAACATCTGTACCCTAATCTAGACTGAGAACACAGACAAAAGTACCATTCAAGATTTTTCCAATCACGCTTGAACAAAAACCCAAAAACAATAGAAAAAAACTATTGTTAAGAAATACAAGGTAAAGAAAAGAGACAATGCACATAATTCCCAGAGACATTCCACTTGAAGAAAAATTATTCTACTGGTCACTACAATTTTTCCACGGAAAAGTTCTCGTTCTTAGCTGCCTTGATTTAGTTAATCAATTAATTTGACTGTGATTAAGTTACTGAATAGAGGTGCAGCATTCTTTTCTGGGACTGTGTGAAAAAGAAATAAATGTCTAGCCGCTTCAGGAAAAAATATAAAATTCCTAGAAACAGAATGTAAGCATCAGACTGGAAAAGCTGTGAAGGTGTTGCCTGGTATCTTCCCTCTCTAGGTTAAACACTAAATTTCTTAACATTTAAAGAGTTCTCTTTTCTGACCCAGCACCTTACTGTATCTCGGTTGCTATAGAAACTAGATATTGAAGTAGAGATGAAGTAGAAGAAAAACCTAAGAATAAAACTGACCTCAAGCTTTAAATTAAATAAAAAGAGCTTTCTATATCTTGACCTTTGCCAAAGGATCACAATTAACTCTTAGAACAAAGTGTTTCCTTAGGAAGCCTTAAAAGGGCAAAGATTCTATTAATGGCAGTTAGAAGTTAATCTGGGAGAAGATGACATTTGGAGAAATGTTGGAAAAGACAGGAAAACCTAAATAACACAGTGTACTGCAGATGAATGCATCATGGGTAATGATTTTCCTCTACAGGGGCTCAAAAAAGGTTTTTAACAAAATCATTTAATTAGATTAAAGCATAACTTGCTTCAGTGAGATGTTATTTTCTTATCCAGGATTACTTACTTACAGAGAGCCACACTAAGGGTCTCAACCAACGCAATGCAGAAGACTCACCTCTCTGTATGGGTAGCCTGCTGGTGTTGGAAGAAAACAATTGTGTTTTATGTATCAGAATTTTTCTGTACTTTTAGGAAGAGGACAACTACTTGTCATTTAATCGTATTAAATATGGAAAGCCTTTTCTTGGCAAGACCATGATTTGAAAGTGGTTCGTGTGTATATCAGTATAGAGAAGGGAGTTCAGTTGTTAGAACAAACTGGTAAAGAACGTGATATGGAACAGCTTTGTTTAAGTTCTTAGCTAAAGAAACCCCACACTCTGTTAAATCTAAGACTGGAGAACTATCATGTTGGGAGACTGCAGACAGGAGGGCTTCACTGATATTTTAGAGGGCAATGGTGATACAGGTCTCACACTGATTCTCGTTCTGGGAGTGGCATTTTCTAATGACATTTTCTAATGCAGAAGGATAGTGATGAAATCTGCCCAGCTGCTTAACCAAATTACAGTAAGATCTAAAGCAAATATTTTAATTACTTTTGGGCTGTGATAACGCCTACTGATTAAATAAAGTCAAGAGTATAGTGGTAGAAGAAATGGTAGGACAGTTTCCAAAAGCGGAAGTGTTGTTAGATCTTTATGAAAACCTCTGAACTGGACAGGAGGCAGACCACATGTCCTTAACACTCAGGAGACAAAATCACTGTTATTCCAAATACTAAATAACTGCTCTTTGACCACAAAATGAAAGGCTCCTCGTTTTGCATTTTTCATTAGGAGAAATAAATGCAATATAATTATGTTTTCATAGAAATCTAAACTCTAATACTGTTTCAATTATTTTTTTAATTTTAAAGTATAAAAGTAATACATATTTCCGTTTTCAATAAAAGGAAAAAAGCACAGAAGGATGCAAGTAAAAAATAAATTCCTCTACCATATTTCTTTCAACCTCCTAATTCCTCTCCAGAAACAGCTGTTGTTAGTCTTTCAAACATTTACTATGCAGATATAAACTTTCATAACTTTAAAATGTTTTACTTTAATAAAATATCGACATTTATCTGCCCTTTTAAAATTTTTACCATTATACACAATGACACGACATTCTTTCACATATATCTTTGAGTAGCTCCTGTGATAAATTCTTCTAAGTGGAACTGCTAGATCCAAAGATATAAACATTTTAAATTTTGACAGATATTGCTAAATTTCATTCCAAAAAAGTTATATCAATTCACACTTCCACAAACGACATTTTCCTACACTCTTGCCATCATGAGATGAAAATCTTTGCCAGGCTGATATGCCCAAAATAGTATCTTGCTCTAATGTGAATTTCTTCATTAAGCAGGAAGACTGAATATCCATCCTTCATGTTTCGTGGATATTTTTACGTATTTATGAATTGTCTGTATAGTTCACACATTTTTCTTCTGGTGGCTTATCTTTTTATTAATTTATAAGAGAACTTTGGTTTTTAAGAACATTTGCTCTTTATCAAATATGTAGCAAATACACACTCCCTTACCTCCCAGCATGTTTTTTAGCATTTTGTTTAATGAATTTTGGTATTTTAATTTTTATGTAGTCAAATATATCAATGTTTTCCATTTTTTAGCTTTTGAGACAGACCTTCACTTGACCAAATTAATTTTTAAATTCACTGATGTTTTCATGGCTTCTCTATTTTCATTTTTAATATTTGCATATTTGGTCCACTTGCAATTTTATTCTTATACAAAAGCAAGGTAGAAATTGGCTTTATCTCTACCCAAATAACTAGCCAGTTATTTCTCATTGAATGATCCATCTTTTCCCCTACTGACATGAAAAACAATTTTTAACATATACTAAATGTACTTATATATTTGGATTTTTTACTGAAATCTCCATTATGTCCTACTAACTTATTTCAGTGTTTAAACTGTTTTAACAACTGTGTCTTTCATAACATATTTTAATATTTGAGAATAAGGGCTAGTTTCCCTATGCACTCCATCAATATTTTTCCCCTTTGAATTTTTCTAGCTAGTCTCACATGTTTATTTTACTAGGTAAACTTTAAAACCAGTTTGTTATATTAGTTTATTAGTATTGATTAAAATCACATTTAACTACAGTTGTCTTATTATAGGTTCTAAGTAGTCCTTAAGCTCATTCAAAACCATTTTATCTTATTTGCTCTTATAAATTACTAATGATTAAATATTACTTACTGCTATCATAAATGGATACTGTTTAAACACACAAAAACATGCTGAAATTTGTGTCTAGTGATTTTCTTGTGTATTCACTATATTACCATATTTTAAAAATATAAATCCTCCTTTTCAATATTAGGACATCACGTTTTTCACTTTTAAATATTGGTTGGTATTTCTAGAATGTCAAGCAATTGTGATGTCTGACGCTTTATTATGAATGTTTCAATATTAAACATAATGATTCATTTTGACTAGAATTTTTTAATAAGATTAAAACGTATATATTGATTGCTATCTTACCAAATTTTTTTAAAATCAGAAATGACTGAATTTTATCAAATGCCTTTTTACTATTTTTTGAGATTAATATAATATAATTTACTCTATGTTGAGCGGGTCAGTCTATAAGGTCTGGAGAAGTCCCAATATTCTGCTCTAAGGATGTCTAAGAAATATCCAGCATGAAGAAGATAAGGGAAGATACACTAAGCCAGAATATTTGTAGTGGGCAGAGACTCATTCTGTGGTCTAGAACAATCTGGCGGACCCTCTTAATTCCTGCTGCTACTCTATTTTCAACCTACATATTGACAGAACTAAAAGTTTCACCTACAAATAGAGATCTCCCATCTCATGTAGAACCAAACTTAGGGAAAAAACAGACACAGACACTGCTATTTGTGATCTGATCACCACCACACTCTAATTCCAGCTCAGTGACCCCAGGACCTTGTTAACACAGTAATATATATACAGTTTCCTGGGCATTCCTAAAAAAGGCCAACGAAGACATTAACCTGGCTCTTAATAGTAACACACCTACCTATAAAAGCGATGTGCCTAAAATCTCTATCCCAAATACTCTGCAGAACACAAAAGGTATATAAAGAACTAAATACTGTACAAAAAACACATAAGACATAAGTGAGGTCAGTAACCAAAACCAAGCTTTGTACAATTCCAATGTGAGAATCTGTTACAGAATTTCCTTTGAAAGTCTAGTTAAGTCAAACAGTATATTTGCTTTGAAAATGGCAGACATTTGGGGGACTGAATCAATGGAGAAAAGATATATTTGTTCCTTTTAAGTGAGCAAGCTAGAAAGAAAGAACAAAAGGGGGGAAAATATCCAAAACTCCATTAACAAGAATTCACCCAAGCAACGTGCTTTCCATAAAGATTTTTGGCAGGTTTGAAGAGGTCAAACTTTAGGAGGTTCAAAGAGAAAGTTCCTTGGAATTCCATGTCAGACTGGGCAATAAGAGATCTTGTCTTGATGTCTGAATGTCAAGTGTCACTTCTTCCCTAACTACTAAGCCTAAAGTATTAGGTTACCCACAAGGCTAGTCACTCTTTACCAAATTATCCTGTTGCTTTTCTTTCTTGTAAACATATTACTGCCTAACGTCCCATTTATTTCCTTTCTTAAAGTCTATTTCCCTAACTAGATAATAAATTCAACAAAAACTAGAACCTGGTCAGCTCATTGCTGTATCACCCAGAACAATGACTAGCACATAGAAGTGCTTAGTATATATTTACTGAATGAATTGACTCATCAATCCAAGCTAAACAAACATCTCAGAAGAGTCAGTCTTTTTTCAGTTGTAGCCAAAATCAAATATTGAAAATATGATTCCTAGACTTCAAAAGAGAATCTTCAAAGAACAAAAAGGACCTCAACACAACCTTTTCAAAAAATAAAGTAAAAAAGGCAGGTTTCCAAGGAGGGTTCACTGCCAGGATTGATGCATAGATAGCTCAGGTTTGCAACAGCAAATATTACAATTATTAGATTAACACCTTGCTCCCTGATAACATAGCAGCTGTGCCCAGTAAGATAATGAATAAATCACCTCAGTCTCATAATCTCCTTTGAGGAAATAAAATCGATCACTTTGATTTTCCGTGAGTGGGGAAATGATGTGTATGTGTGACAGAAAAGAGAAAAACACAGACAGAATCTAATAAGGGGAAAAATGGCCAGAACACATACTGAAGGACGTGACCATTTTGACAGTGCACACACAATATGAAGAATCAGAAATAAAATGCATACTGATGAATTAAAAAATTAAAGGCAGAGACGATGAGGGAAACCTGGGATAGAAGGATCATCATCTGGTAAGCAAAAACCAAGCATACTGAAAATAACAGATGAAGGCTATTTATTGCAGGTTAGGAAGATTAAAGTGTGAAGTTGGATTACCCTACAATCCTCATGGAAAGATGGATGAGTGGATGGGAAAGACTCATTTTATTCTGCTTATCCAATAATAGACACTGCCTATATTATTTAAATATAATTAATTAAAATTAAATAAAATTTAAAACGTAGTCTTCAGTCCCACTAGTCACATTTCAAGTGTTCCGTGGCTTAAGACAATAGCTTAAGCTCAAAGACTTAAAAACATTAAGACCACATGGATATAGAACATTTTCATCATTGCAGAAAGACCTGCTTTACATTTCTGCTTTACATTTTCATATATCTAAAGAGCCCTCCATTATAAAACATTTAATCAGATATCAACAACACCATTTTCAGCCATTAATACAGGTATAATTTTAAGACCACTTTATAACAGCATGCACCTTATTACTATGAAGTCTTAATGCTAACCTGAATATTCCACTTCGGAATAAAGATTTGTGATAAATCTCTACTTTCACAACTGTTATTTCCCAAAATTAAAATGAAACTAAATATCTGTTTTAGACGTACAGTATCTAAAACGAGATAAATATCTATGCTATCATTTAAATAAAATTATGTTTACAGACTCAAATATCAAGAGTAAAAATAGTTTTTCTGGACATATTTATTCGATACTTCTCGATGTAATAACAAAGGCAAGTAAAGGAAGAAAATATTTCACTCATATCATTATAAAAGAAAAGGCAACATAGAAATAAAAATCCCCAGACATCACAGCATTTGGCAAATGAACTACTGGAATTCAACACACTAAAGTAATTCGATCATTTTTTTCCTAGAACTTTACAGTTCCAATTCAAAGGCTTTATTAAGTGGCAAATGGCCCAAACAAATATAATTTAAGAAAGCTTGCATTCATCCTTCACATGACAAAATATACAAAATATACTACATTATTATTCAGAAACCAAGTAAGGTCTATAGGATGAAAACTTGAAACACTGATGAAGTTGCATAAAAATCCAAGAGTTTTCAATACATGACACCTAAGTGAGATAGGAAATTTCTTATGAATAAAGAAAAAGAAATAATATTGGTAGAATTCTGTCTTGAAAAGGCATCCTACTGCCTCTAGGCATTTCAAATTGTTTTTCAAATCTTGCATTAAACTAGCATTCTTTTAAGTGTTATATAATAATTGAAATTAGTGATCATTAAATTTTTAAAAGGCACTGTTAATAACTATAGTACATGTGAGGGTACGCAGAATAAAAATGTGGCAATACAGCCTATATTCTGAAATTCTGAGAACACTTTCTTCTTGACTCAGGAGGTTTCAACCAGACTATCATCCTCCTGGGGACGGCTTACAGTTTAAGAAGAAATAATCACACAAAAGCTAACTTTACAAAACAAATCTGTCAATTGTTCTCCAACTCCAATAATTAAAACACTCCAAAAACATCAAGTAAATAAAAATCCTAACAAGCTCAACCCACTTAATTTCACTTCCTATGTCTCTAAATGCAATCAATTAAAAGAATAATTTCAATTGTCATTGTAATTTCTGACATAAGGACAAACAACAACAACAAAAAAGTTGTAAATTACATAAGAAATATCTTCTAGGGAAGATAAAAAATGAAAAATAGTAAGATAAATTTAATGCCCTGGGAAGAACAATTATCAAATGTTAGAGTTAGAAGCAATGTTAGAAATCATTCAGATCAAATACTCTTTTACTTAAGAAAAAGCATGGCGAAAGAATGTCAAGTAAGAAATTGAGAATAGTTTTCAAATTTACGGAACAGATATAGACAAAATGAGATCAATATTAGTACCACAATATATTTTAGAATATCCAAATGAGGTTTAGTAACAAAGCTAAGTACTTACATTAAGAAGTAACTCATCTTTTGTTTTAAGAGGAAAATTCTTATTTTCCTTCTCAACTTGTAAATCATCTTCTCCATCCGACAGCACTGGAGGAAGTGATATCCGAGAGGAAGAGGAAGATGAGGAAAATGATGAGGAAGAGGAGGAGCTTGAACTATCTGAATCTGTATCACTGTAAGAAAAAGTTGAAAACTTAGTATATCATTAATATGATGGTATTAACATTATTCAACTAGAAAATTTCTACATGTTTACTGTTACTGGTGTAATTCAAAAACTAGCGTTTTAAAGTGGATTATGGTATTCGGAAAGTAGTCCTTAATCCATTGATAACGTTTTCAAAAACCCTTATTACAATAGACTCAATGTCACATATATGTCTGAATAAAATTAAGCATGTGACAAATCACTGACAGGGCTCTGGGCAAGGTACTTTTATTGGTCACCAATAATCAGTTCACTTAATTGTCAAAAAGGGTTTCCTGTCAGTCTCCAGACACCTGGAAACTCAAAGTTCTCAACCATGCTGACCACTCTACTCTCTGGAAACTCCTTTAGCCCTTGACTTCCATAGCAATTCTTGTTACCAGTAACAAGTTTAAGTTGTTTTGCTAGTTACTCCACTTTGGCCCCTTTTATGTGCTTTTCTAAAAGGTCCATCTTCATTTCCTTTTCTCTCTCTGTATTCTTCTCATCAAAAACTTCATCTACTCCAATGTTGTCAATCATCAACCATGTGCAGACAACGCCCAAATCTTCAGTGCTGATATCTCTAACCTCCACGCCTAATCTCTAGCTGCTTGCTGGCCACCTCTGTATGAATGGCACACACTTACCTTACACTAACAAATTAAAGGAGTAAAAAAAAATACATTCTCCTTATTGAATCACTTCTCTTTGAGCTTCAATTTTATTTGTTTCTTAGTCTTTATTTGATCCAGTCACTGTAGGTAGAAACCTTGGAATCATTTTGAGCTATCACATTCTCACAGTCAATGATAAAATCCTATCTTCAGATTAGTAAATATCACTCTTATTCCACTTCTCTATCCCATTTCCACTGCTACTCCTGTTTTGAGTCTTCCTTTCTCACCTGCTTTTCTGTAATAATTGTATAACTGATATCAGTACTAGTCTGTCCCACAACAATCACCCCTTTATCCTATTGCTGTTTTGCTAGTACCTTCAGGTTCACATGGCCTCTATCCTAATCAGTTCACACTCTTGCTTTAAAAAAATGTTCATGACCGGACATTAGATATGAAGGAATTATTATTGATTTTGTTACATGTGATAATAGTATTGTGATTATGTAAGAGAATGTTCTCTTAGAGAATGAATGCTGAAATATTTAGGGACAAAGTATCATGGCTGTAAATGACTTTAAAATGGCTCATTAACATATATATATGAAACTAACAGTTCTGAAATATTAATAACAGTTAAATCAAGTTGATTGCTATAAGGGTTTATACTATTCTTCTCTTTCATTAAGAAAAATTAAAATACAGAGAAAAACCTTAACAATTTTTCTCCCTAAATCCACACTGTGTACAAGGTAAAGGTCATGCTCCTTAGCATGGCATCTCAAGGCCCCTTACAACCAGGCTCCTGGTAACCATCACAATCCCATCTCCTAACACTTCTCATACAGAGCTTTACACTTAACATAGAAATTTATACAACTTTCCCTTTGTAGTATTTCCTTAGACTAGAACGTCTTCAATGTAGAGAAATTTTATTTCTCTTTATAGGCTCAACTCAAATATTACCACCTCTGAAGTCACCAGTACCCAACAAAAGGATTATATACTTCCTTCCACATTTCCCACAGAACTTTTTTCAAATGTCCTACTAGAACCTGTTCCTTACTATACTATAATTTATTGAAAAACATGTCTTCCCAGATGGATTGTGAAGGGCTTGAAATCAAGACATTAGCTCTAGCAAGTATTGTCTTTCCTCCTGTTACAGGGGAAAATGGGCAAAGGCCAATTTCACCACTTGGACTGAGGAACCCATGCCATTTTCAAGTGAACTCCTTCCTACTATACTGTATTATGAATCTCTTCCTCTGCTTCAGATCATTCCCATCAGCATACCAGTGTTCTGTAGTACCTCTTTTTAATCCCTCCTGCTGTGGACCTCATTTCTCTCCTTAAAATTTATTGAAAGAGCTGTTAACACATTCTGTCTCTACTTTATTTCTCATTCAGTCTTTACTCCTCCACTGGCTTCCATCACTACCAATCTTTAACAAGATCATCAACAATCTCCAAGTTGCCAAGTCCAGTGGATACCTTTCTGTCATCTTACTTAACTTCTCAACAACATTTGACATGGTTCCCCACTCCCTCAAAAAACTTCCATTTTTTGGCATGCACTGTGCTACAGTGGAATTCATCCCTCACGTCCTGTCTTTATGGCTTTAAACACCACCTTCACTTAAAAAAGAATTAAAAGCCATACACTCAAATGCCCGGTTTGAATCTTGTTTGAATTCGAATTCAAACAAACTGTTAAATGACAGATTTTTCTGCTTGACACAACCAGAAAAATCTGAATACAGATTGAGCATTAGGTGGTATTAAGGAATTAGGATTTTTACTAAGGTTGATAATGACATGGTGGTTATGTAAAAAGTATTTTATCAATTAGAGATGCATAGGAAAGAATTTACAGGTAAGGTGGCACGCTGACTGCTTTAAAACTATTAGGTTAAAAAAATTAGAAATGTTAGATAAAACAAGATTAGCAAAATATTAGAAACTTAAATTTGGTGATGAGCATTCATTATACTATTCTCTCTGTTTTATCTAAGTTTGAAAATGTCAATAAAAAGTTAAAGTTTTATCTGTAATCTGATGCTGAAATTGTACATCTCTAGTCCAGAACTGTCCTCCAAACTCTAAACTCATTATACTACTGCTTACCTGACATCTCTAATTGGCTGTCAGAGAAATCTCAAATTAATTATCCAAATTAAACATTCCTATTGGTCTCCAGCCATCTCAGTAAACAGCACAACAATCCACCCATTTGATGGCTCTTTGTCTAGCCCACTGCCACATTTATTAGCAAGCCTGATCAGGGTGACTTCAAAATATTCAATCCAAATAACCATGGTCACATTATGGACTCCAGCAACATCTTTCCATCTATTTCCACACTAGCATGGACTCATGCAAAAGCTTTCCAACTATTTTCACTCTTGCTTCTCTACTTCTACTCTTGACCCAGTTCAATTTTTCCTTTACAGAGCAAAGCTTATTAGAATGTGAACTGAGCACGTCATTTCTCTGCCTGAAATTCTTCAACAGCTTCTCAAGCATTTAGAATTAAAACTTTAACTTGGCTACAGGGTCCCACAGGGTTGGGCTCTCCTAATACTTCCTCAGTGCCCTGATTGTTCCTTGGTAATTTTCACCAACTCTATTTATTTGATGTTTACTTATATTTTCCATCCCTCTCACTAGAATGTAGGCCAGGAATCATGTCTATTTTGTTCACCTCTGTTCAGTATCCCACACAACACACTTAAATACTTGTAATCAATGTTCAGTGTGGGTTAGGAACATCCTACATACTCAAGTCCTCTCCCACAAGTTTTAAATTTAAGACATGTGCGGTGGGGCTTATAAAACCTAAACAGAACATACAATACTAAATAAAAATATCTTGCTAATTTCAAGAAGACATGCTCCCCACAAAATCCTTTAACTAATCCTCAGCCCCTCTGATTCAAAAACAAGACCACACGCTAAACTTGATGAATCAGATCTGACACAAAACTCAAAAGTTATCACTACAAAAGGACTCGCCAAACTAAGTAGTTACAGGAATATTCCAATATCCTCAGACTACCACATGTAGAGAAGAGCGATTTGATCATTAGGCTCAAGATTCACAACCGCATCTGCAGTGAACAGCGAGAAATGGGCGGTTCGAGTTACTTGTCAACACGTGCGCAGTGAGCGTCAGGGACCTCCTCCCCCAGTCCCCCGCCCGCGCGAGCATCCACTCCGGCCCAAGGCCCGGGCTCCCCACGCAGGTTACACAAGCCCTCTCCCCGCAGCTTCGGGACCCGCAGGCACCCGACCTGTCCGAGTCTGAATCCGAGTCGGAAGTCTCCAAGGAGTCTGGTGTTCTCGCCAGTGCTGCAGCGCTGGCGCCAGTGACGCAGCTCCCTCCAGATGGCGGTTCTGGCCTCAGCTGCGGCGCCGGATTCCCGCCGACGCCAGTGCTCAGCACGAGTTCAGGCAGCTGCTCCCTGGCTAGCTGAGTCTCCACGGCCTTCTCAGTGTCTGCGGACCCCTCATCCGACTGTAGTAAAGGCGGTGGCGCTGGGACAGGAACGGAGCTCGGTGACTGCACGGTCTGACCTTGACCAACCCCCAAGCCGGTGCCATTGAATTTCAGAGTCTCCAGCTGAGCAGCGGCGGCCTCCACTACTTCCATGGCGTCGCGCCGGAGACCCAATCGGCCTCACGTTTTGGGCCTCGGACAGGGTCCCGGCTTGCTAGGGAAATAAAGCAACCTTGACAGTGGATATAGCCCCGCCTGGCCCCCACTTCCCGCGTTCCTCCGGGAACTCCACGCGGGTTTGTCTGGGGGACACGCCCCCACCGTTTACTTAGCGGCACTTCCGGGAGAGCGTATGACGTAACGTGACGCGGCTGCGCTCACTGGGGGCGGGGCGCACCGCAGGACCTTTGAATACCAGACTTCAGGTGGCCCTAAGCCCGCCTCTTTCTCTGCTTCTTCGGTACTGTGTACTACTTACACCGTAAGGTCCGACGGCTAGACTCCTATTAGTGAATCTGGGTCAATTCTATTGCAAGCCAATACATGGAAGGAGGGATTGTAGGACAGGGGAGATCCCTGATTGTGCGAGGCTCTGTGCATCAGAAACTTGAGCCAGGAAGACTTGAACAGACATTTCTAGTAAACTTCTTTAAAGTGAAGTTAAATCCATTGATAGATAACAAGCATGTTGACCATTCATCTCAAAAAAATCGCAACTATTTCATGTTTTTTTTTTTTTTCCTGCAAAGCACTCTCAAATTAAAGAGAGCAGTAACGGTGGACAGAATGTTGGTGCTTGGTGATGTCCATGTTGTAGTTGACACTGCTTCATAGAAAGGATGGGAAAGGACTAAAATGTAGTAACAGCCAGGGAAACCATTACTCTAAATCATAAAGCAAGCAAGCAAAAAGTTCTAAAGGTTAAGGTGTGGCTCAGAATTTTCTGGGTCCCTATTAGAACTTCCATTTGATGCGTCAGCATCTCTAGTAATAATAAATAATCACTGTTACTATTTAAGCATGGACATGTGCCAAGGACTGTGCTAAGGATTTTATCAATTATAGTCCTCTGGGTGGGGGGGAGGGGTGGAATTTTTTCCAGGACTCTCTTCCCCTCCCCCTCAGATACTAAATCCACAGAAGTTCAATGTCCCTTAAATTAAATGGTGTAGTACTTGAATACAACCTACTCACATCTTCCAGTATGCTAAAAATCATCTAGATTACTTATAATTCCAAATACAATGTAAATGCTGTGTAAACTGTTGTTGTACTATTTTGTTTAGGGAAAGAAAAAAATCTTCCGTGCATGTTCAATACTAATGCAGCCATCGTAGGCCTAACTGTACATAGTACATCAGCAACAAGGTAACATTTTTTTAAATATTCTCCATCTGAGATTGGTTGAACCTATAGATACAGAGGGCTTGCTATATTTAATGAGAATTATTGTATGTCTTCCACAGTAGTAGATCTTCACAGAAATCTGGTTTTGAGGATACTATCAATTGAATTAAAAAGATCAATGTACAGAAGATAACTAGAAAGATATTTGGAATGTAGACTACGAGATGCAGTAATAGGAAATTAAGTAAGACTGGTGGGCTGTATCATGGAAATCCTCCAAATAGAGGCAGGAATTTAAACTTGAGATATTACTCACTAATGCAATGACTAAGCAGAGCTCAGTGTTCCAGCTAATAGACCTGTGTTCAAATCTCAGCTCTCCGGTTTCCTTGTCGCTGTAACTGTGACCTTGGGCAGGTAGCCTAACATAGCTAAATCTCGTTTTCCTTATCTGCAAAATGGAGATACAAATACTATCTTATTTAGTGCTTTTGAGCAATAATTAACATTTTATATGAGAGAATGGCCCCTGTCATACACATAAGTGTGCAAAAATACTTGATCAATAGAACAATACATGAACCTATAAATAAAATGATTCTTCTATGACAATGGTATTGTAGAGATAAGCAGTATGAATTGGAGAAGAAATTTGAGTCAGAATGACCTCTACCAAGCCAAAAGTCTGTTGCATTTTTCTAGGAATTAAGTGATGGAAGTCTGAACCAGCGCTAGAGTCAATGAAATAGAGTAAAGGAGATAAATCCCTAGTATCAGAAAAATTATAGTATTGTAAAATTTCTAAACAAGGAAACAAAGAAGTTACTATTACCAATAATGGAGAAGTTGGAATGAGATAATGAGTTTTGGACATTGAGTTTCAGGAAAAACTGGACAGTTGAAAATGCCAGCGGGCTTTTGAAAATATAAGACTGGAATTTCATAGGTTAAAGCCAGAAGTTTGGTGTGGGAACAATTCAAATACCCATTTGTTCATTCAGTAATCATTTACTTCCTACTGTGTCTATGTACTGCACTATGAACTGGGCATATAGGTTGGTGAATAAAACACAGTCCCTACCCTTAAGGAGATAACATTTTAGTAGAAATGACAAGTAGGAAACAAGTGATAAATGCGTTAGTATATAGTAGAGCACGTACTGTGGTAGTGGAATGTACAAAATAGGAATACTACAGAGAAAGGAAGTACTGGGAAAGATAAGGAAAGCTTTACAATGACTATGACATTTGAGCTGGGCCTTTAAAAAGAACCATGAATTTTTTAATCTGAGAAAGTAGGAGAACTTCACAGTGGAGAATAAATAAGATCATGTAATTTTATGTTTAAAACTGAAAATATATACCATCACACTTAGAATAAAATCCAGACTCCCTGCCTTTGGTCTTCAAAACTCTGCCTGACCTGGCTGCTACTTGTCTCTCCAATTTCCCCTGCCTTGTGCTGTTCCTGTCTGATCATCTTGATCTTCAATACACCAAGCTTATTCTTTACAGGGCAGTCTTACTTTGCTGTTCTCTCTTCCCTTCATATTAATATGGTTCATTTCCTCATTTTACTCATGTTTCTACTGTATTACGCCCCAGAGACCACACAGTCCAAGAGTATCCTCCAATACCAGTCCTTCTCTAGCTCATTGCTCTTTTTTATTTTTGATAATACATATCTTCACATGAAATGGTTGTATTTATTTACTTCTTTATTCTCTTTTCTCATAAATTAAGTCTCATGAACTTAAGATCATAGTGTCTAATTTACACCTGGCTCTCGATGTCCAGAATCATAACAAATCCTAAAAAGGAAATTTGAAAGAAAGAGAAAACAAATTATCTTTATGAAACAATAATAATAAAGGAGAAATGATTTACAGATAAAGTTACAAGTGAAATCTAAGTTATTAATTCAGTTTAAATGAATTTAACCTAAGAAAGGCTACCGGTTTCCAATAAAAATCTCTATTTGTTTGGGGGATGGGGACAGTCTCTGTGTTGCAGGATAAGAAAAGTTGTACTTCTGCCTACCTTTAAACTAGGTCACTATTATGCAATCGCTCCTATTTTTAAGCATTTGAATGTTTCAAAATATCTTGAATTTACCTACTTCCCAAAGCTTGCCACTCTACTGCATTATGTCTAACAACTGCTAAACTTAGCCTGAAGTCTTTAGCCTATGGCTAAAAGCTAAAAAAAGGAAAAGAAAAAAAAAACACCCTTGAAAGAATAAGTTATCTATAGGATTACTATTAAAATTAAGAAAATTTGCCTTGAGTTAAATTATGAATTAAAAGCCATGTTGCATTTCAAAGCTAACATGTAAAAAAAAAAAAAACTAAGCATGTTCTTTAAAGTACAAAAGTAAAATTTATGAGAAGAAACTTATTTGAAAAACAAACAGAATTTTGCAAGTTCACCAGTCTCTACTTGTTATAAAAACAAAAAAAAAATAAATGGCTAACCAGCTCTTAGTGCCATTTTCATTGATTTGAAATGCCTTGCTACTCAAAATATCATAGTGCATCACATGGAAACTTGTTAAAAAATGCAGAAGCTCAGGCCCTACCTTCTGAATCAGAATCTGCATTTCAACAAAATTCCTCAGGTGATTTGCATCCACATTAAAGTTTAAGAAACTGCCCTAGTGACTATGTGAGGGCAGAAAACATCCCCAGAGTAGCATAGTGCTTGAAAGTAAAATGAACAAAAGCCTTTTAAAGCAGGAGTTGAAGTGCTAGACCATTGAGTCTAAGCTGAATAAACTGACTAGCTCATTGTCTGTTGATACCTCTCTTTGGATGCCCCCACAAGTACCTCATACTCTCATATCTAAAATGGATCTCAGCATCCTTTTCCATATACTTTTCCTCCTTTATCTCCTATCCTGGTAATGCCACCAACATCTTTCTAGTCACTCAATATATACTAAGTTTCAGTCTCACCAATTTACTTTGTGTGATAGTCCAAGTCATATTTATTCACCCATTCATTCAGTAAATATTAACCAAGCACCAACTTTGTGTCAGGTGGTAGGTATTGGAAATAAAGAGGTAAACAAAACAGAAAAGGCCCTTAAGTTCATGGAGCTCACGATATAAAATGTCAGTTTTAAATAATGAAAGACCACCAGAGCAGAGCTCCATAGACCCTTCAGAGTGTATCAGGAGCTGATCAAGATGAGGGTTAAGGAATGGGGAGGTTGGAAAGACTGGCATTCCAGATCTCTTACACGTGTTGGGTTTCAAGTAACATTTCATTTGAAGAAAGAATTTAGTGGCAATAAAATAAAATAAAATAAAATAAAAATACAGCAATAAATTGAAACTTAATGCCTTTTCTGGAAACGTCATTTTATATACGCTTCGTTTTCTGTTTCCAAATTTCTAAGTCAGGAATTTTTATAGATGACATACTGATCAATCTTAGTTTATTTCAGTGTTTAAAAAGACATGAATAGACACACATACAGTTCAGTTAGAAGCCTGCAACGCCCTTATTAAATGGAAATGAGAAGATTTTCTAATACTTGTCACACAATGACTAGAGGCAGGATGTGTGACTATTTAAGCAAGTCATTATTCCCATTTTCGTAAGACTGGGTCAACGTCTGATTTTTGCATTGCAGACTAATGCAGTAAGGAAAAGAAAGACATACGTGCTATTTCAGCCCCAAACATTTTACCAGACTTATTTGAGCGTGGACAGAAAGAATAGAAAAAATATGTACCAAGAATGTAAGGGGAAATACTTATACTCCGCTCCTCGTGTTTCTGTAGAGGGAAGATTGCCACTTCACTACTCAGGACTGAGAGTGTGAAAGTAAAACCTCTAGCTTTCCAGTCTCCTCTCACATCCCACTGGTGAAGAGAGTGACTTACATGTTTGATGAACTTGAGAAAAGGAGCTGGACAGGCTCGGCCCAGTACCTTTTCAATCCTTCTTCAGCTTTACTTATTGGCAGAAAGGGTGCATCTGAGCTATCCTCCATTATACAATATAATAAGTGCAAACACATCTGTAGCATTTAATTGTGTGCCAGCCACTATTCTATGCACTATATAAATATGTTTAATTATTTCCACAATATTTTGAAGTAGATATAATTGTCACTGCCATTTTATAGATAAGAAAACCGAGGCTCAAAGTAGATTAGCGAGTTTCCCAAGGTTACACAGCTGGTAAATGTTCCTGTATATTCTCTAGAGGCCTGAAGATTCCAACAAATAGAATGATTGAAGTCCGTCTTGTCCCAAAAGTTCATTCTGCTAAAGATCTAATGCCATGTTCTCTAGTTTTATCAGTAATTAAGGTAATTTTTTTCTCCAACCTTCTCTTGAGTCTTATTTCTAAATTGCTGTGTACTTAAAAGGAGAAGAAAGTGATGTTATTTATTGGCCACCCAAAGTCTAACCTCTAGAGGCCAGAGTTCAGGAAGAGCAGCCTCAAAAAAATGAGTTTTCAATGCAGAGTAGCAACACCTAACCTGTCCCAAACAAATACCTACATAAATGTCCCACTCCCACAAAGAGGCTATTCCAAACCAGTGCTGTTCTGTGGAAATCTCTACAATGACGGAAATGTTCTGTACTGTCCATCCAATACAGTAGCCGCTAGCCACATTTAGTTACTGAGCAACTGAAATGTGGCTAAGGTAACCG
Source organism: Pteropus vampyrus (assembly GCF_000151845.1). Taxonomy (NCBI): domain Eukaryota; kingdom Metazoa; phylum Chordata; class Mammalia; order Chiroptera; family Pteropodidae; genus Pteropus; species Pteropus vampyrus. Next base: position 3,049,757 of record NW_011888869.1, read on the forward strand.
AGGAACTGAATTTTTTACTTTTATTTAATGTCAATTAATTTAAATTTAAATGTTCCTTCAGAAGATGCCTGAAGTTTCCAGCTAATACAGTGACTAGATGGAGAATTCTGTCCAGACCCAAAAGTCCATTTTGCTGCCATCACTATCATGCTGGACAGTGTCATGACAGTGCCACTTCACCATCCTTTAAAACTCCTTTTTACGAATTCTTTCAGTCTCATCAAATAAACATTAAATTATGAACTCCCTCACCTTTCTGCCTCCATATTTATAAATATCCATACCCATTCTTACTACTAGCTTTTGATCTCAAAAACTAAAAACTAAAAAGTCCCTTATAACGTAGAGCTGATTCAGATGTGCTGTGGATTTCATCTCTTCCTGCCTTTCTCATCATTCTTATCTCAGTCATTTTCAGTTAAAAATCCACCTTTTTCTTATTCTTCTCTCTTTTTTTCTTTTTCCCCCTTAAACATTTTCTTTTTAATCCTTCTTCTTATCTTTCTTTTTTCTTCATAGGAAAACTTCTTGAAAAAATAGTCTGCACTTGGTTTAATCCACTTCTTCATCTTCCATTCCTTAAATCATTACAGGTACATTTATGACAGAATGGCTACACTAAAACTTTTAAAGCCATAAATGACTTCAGTTGAATTGCCAAATCCAGTCAATATTTTCTAGCATTCGCCTTTGCTGACCTTTAGGAATCTGACACTGTTTATCACTCTTTCCACTTTTGCTATTTGAGATATCATCTTGTACTTCTCCCCCTTTGCTTTATTTTTGTTTTCTGTTTTGTTTTTGACTTTTCCTCCATTCTCTCTTAACTGTTGTTGACTGATTAGTCTCACCTCTCTCTAATTCATCCTTACACTCTTGCCAGCATAAGATTTCTGAAATGCAAATATCATACAGTTTTTCTGGTTCAAAACCTTCCGGTAACTAACTCTGCATTGTCTTAAGATAAAAGCAAACTTCTAAATCTGACATAAAAACGTAGATTATAAGGGCATCACCAAAGTAGTGATGAGAATGAAGATGGTGTTGTCAGAGACAATTTTAACAAAAGCATCGAGACAGAGAAATACTGGGCTGCTTTACTTTCTTTTGGCTGGAAATTCTGCAATTTCTACACTCAACACACTGCTCTCAGAGATGTCAAAATATACAGGATGTAATCTAAAACTTGAATGCTTTTGCTAGTTGGAAACATACACTTTGGCTTAGACTGCCACTTACATTATTATTGACCCTTAAAAATGATCATCCATCTGTAGTGTTAGATCATCCTCTGCTCCAAGCACTAGAATCTTGTTTTCATGACAGGCATTTTAAAGTTCTTCTAACCACATTAAATATGACTAAGAACACCAGTTGGTTTCAGTCTTTCAAAGACTTCACATCTCCCTTACGATAAACAGACATCCTCATTGCCCACTGCTACTAGAACTACCAGATGGACTATATGAATCAGGTCCCTAAAAAATATCTCCAGGAAAACAAATTCTCTAAGCAGGATTACAAGGTTACTTTCTTTCCTGGGGACAATATTCACATATACCAATTACTAAAGACTGTTTGTGCCCTCAAATTTATATGTTGACACTGACCCCACCCCCCACCCCCCACCCCCCACAGTGTGGCAGTATTTAATAAGAGGGGACTTTGGGAGGTGATTAAGTCCTGAATGTCAAGCCCTCATAAATGGGATTATTTTTCTTAGACAAGAGACCTAAGAGAGCTTCCTTACTTTTCTACCAGTGAGATTAAAAAGGAACAGTAAGCAGTCTGCAAACAGGAATGGGGGGCTCATCAGAACCCACCCATGCTGGCATCCTGATCTCAAACTTCAACCCTTCAGAACTGTGAAAATAAATGTCTGCTGTTTCTAAGCCACTCAGTCTATAGTAATTTGTTATAGCAGCCCAAACTGACTAAGAAACCAGCACCTCATAGCATAGTTATAACAGCATATTAAATTGGAACTTTTGATTGAAGCACCAGAATTCATGATGTATTAAATTCGTGAAAGTGCTAGACTTCCTTGAATGAAATGCTAGACTTCCTTGAATGTAGAATATCAAAGGAAATAGCCAAAAGTCATTTATAAAAACCCTAAACTCTCACTCACATTCAAAAAATGAAAAAATAGAAGGATAAATATTCAAAAGAGTTTATGAAGAAGGTTTTGGAAGAGAAAGTTAATGGACTGTTGTGATTACCACTGCCTCCCCCAGTTTCCCTTACCTCTTTTTCCTGCCATCTTATCAACACAGGAAGGTGAAAAACCTAGAATGATAACAAGCTAGGAAAAGAGGAGACAAGATAAAAGGGAAAAGAAAGATCATGTCCCCCTTCCCACCATCACTGACCAGCTCAAAAGAAGCTTCAGCTGGAAATGAGATTTTATGTTGAAATCAAATTTAGAATTTCGATCATTATCTAGGACATGACATTTCTGAGTTGTAATTATATTTGCCGCTTCAAAAGATCATAGGACTTGCTCTTACTGAAGAGTGACCAGAAAAGTCAGAGGGATTGACTTTTCACACAGGCAGGAGAAGGATTTCATCTACTGGGCAGATTTAATGGGAGAGCGAAAGACAGAAGGAAAGCTGTGTTTTACAAGGCATGAGTCTGCCATACAGAGTTATAGTCCTCAGACTTTCCCAGCCACCTGCCCATCCAAACCTGGAAGAGCTCCCTACTACAGCACACTCTTTTATTGCTAAGGCCAACGACCCCTCAAAGCTTTGTAGGAAAGCATGCTTCTCTGAGAGCAGAGGGCAATTCAAGCAGACACAAACTGCTGCAAAGTGGAAGACTAGGCTGGCCCATGCCAGTGACTCATTGTTATCAATCTCATCCCTTTCTTGCCTAAAATACTCCAATTTGTATGTTAGTTTTCACTATTATGCCTAACTTCTGGGCACTGCCTCATTCCTTCTGTCTCAGAGCAATCCTGACACTCAGCTTCAATGTATGGCTAGATCATGGGTCTGCGTGGTACACAAGGTCCTCTTGCCTCCTCAAGCACACTCCAGACCAGGCATATCTGTGGTTATGATGGATGGGGCAAGGGGGAAGGAATGAGTAATCGTCCCCTTTCTGGCAAGCCAGATTCCACAGCAGGCTCAAGGCTCCAGGTTAAAAGGCGTCTCTGAGATGTATTGAACTGCTAGATCTAATCCAACTCTACATCCATCTTTAACTCTTTCTTCTTCTAGTCACCTTTTGTAATTTTTTTTTTCCAATCCCATCTCATCAGACGTTTCATTTATTAGTATATATATATTACACTTTTGGCACCATTAAATGCTGTCTCTTCATCCCATCAACACATCTCAGAACACCTTGGCTAATACTGCTTCAGAATCTCTACTTCACCTCAGATAACTTCTAACCCAGGGGTATATTGCTGTAAACAGTGCTGCCACCCACTTGGTTCACCTATGCTTCAACAGCAGCATCTGAACCGAGTCAAGCAGGATTAGGATGCACAGGGGCATAAAAGAGGATGGCATCAGAAAGTACAAGCCAATTTTATATGTCAGTCATGCCTCAATAAAGCCAAAATGAAAAAAGCTGTATTTTTGGAACTGCTGCTGTAATTCAGGGTGGATGTATAGGTAACACACTCAACGAAGTTTTTACACTTTATTTTTATTTTCAGTTCTGTCTGAAGCCAGGGTTTACTTTCCCTTTTTCTGAATTTTAATCTACATGCCAATTTGGCTATTTCTATTTGTTGCCTATAATTCAATCTTGAAGTTACTAAAATTGATTTTACTCTTCCAAGAAAAATGCTTTCTTTTTAATAAAGCAATATGAAAGTTAAACAGAAGTCAAACAATGTTGTCGAATGGTTTCACAAACCAGCCAATTAGAGTGCAGCGGCTGTCATCATTTCCAATTTGGAAAAAAAGTAGTAAAAAAACATGTTTTGTGGTTGGTTGGTTTGTTTCCGGGTCAGAGAAAATTATTTGCACACTTGCTTCTTGACATTTACTAATAATCGAGGGAAAGCTCTTATAGGAGATCCTTTATTTTCCTCAAGATTCCAAATGCAAATATGTCCAGGCCATTCTTGTTCAATTCTATGAATTAAGTGATGATGGCGATCAGTGGATTATTTACTGTATACATCATGAGAAAAGAGATATTGAATGATAGAGTGGGGAAAAGGTGCTTTGAACTAATCGGCCCTGGAGTCTTTCTGTCAGACACTCTGGTGCACTGATGGAAGTGGTCAAGATCATATTGTTCAGGAATCAAGCAATTAACCCACTTTTTAGCACTTCTGCATCATACCCAATAATTAAAATAGTGACCCTACTACTTTTCTCCATTCTCCTCTCACCTGAGAAGTGCCAAATTAAGGTTGGTTATTCGTTGCAAGTAGCATAATCCAAAAATGCAATCAGCTTCTTCAGGAGATGGTGAGTGTAAAACCATAACGGATGCGCTCACTTTAGCAACGTGTATAATAAAACTGTAATGGAATACTTCAAGCACAGAGTAAGATGACATTAAAGAAAGTCTTATATTGGGCTTGAAGATTGACTAGGTGACTTCTGGGATAGCGATCTCTAAACTTTTTTTTTGGTAGGTACATCTGTTTTGTATTTTTTTTTTTTTTTTTTGAGATGGTCAGTCAGATGTACTAAAAGAAGCCACAGAGGAGAGACTCAGGAAATAGCAAAATTTATTGTATTCATAGGTCCTAGAGACAGGAGGCACAGCAAACCACACAGGGCCACATGGGAAAGCCACCAGGGTGGTCAGGAGGCAAAAACAGGAGCCTGGGCAAGATTTAGGCCACTACCTTTATGGGGGTTTCCATGGGGAAGGCAAAGCAGTTCAGGATTGCCTAACTGGAGTAATTTATGTGGGCTTTGAGCTATAAGGGTGGTCCCTAGTTGCCTGGCACCTGGCTCTGCTATGATTAAAAGAATATAATATTACTCCTGGATGGTATGAGCCAGATAGAGGAGAAGCTTTGGTTTTGGATTGGTTAGTTTGCATATCAAAGACTGATCTGCTGACCCTGTGCTACCTCTAAGAATTGGCTAGCCGTGGATGCACCATCTCTCACCAGCAAGGGAAGATTTTTTAAGATGTCGAAACATAATAATATACAGAAAGTTAAAAATATTTATGATACAGTACCTCATCAGAAAATGATTTGGGAGTATGTACTCCCCAATATATACATATTTATTTTCTTATAAATTATATACGTGTATACATTATTATATTAAGTGAATTAAAATTCACTCCAAAAACAAATTAAAAATGATGAATTTTAGATGAAACTTGAGATGAAATAAAGCATACTATTAAAATAAATCAAATTTAAAAGCAGTGCAAACTTTATTATTTGCAAACTTTTAAATTAATGATACAAAAAGTTTTGCTTTTATTGAATACATATCAGTTTTATTAATAATTTAGTGAGAGCAATACTTTTGACTATGCTTTATTTTTTGAAAATATTATGTTAGTATTATGTGATTAAAGATGAGTTTCTAATTAATGTTTTTTATCTTTTTAATATGGAATTTTTTAATAGAAGAGTAAATGAATACTAGAACAAACCCCTTTGTATTCTTCATTCAACTCAATCATTTTCAGTTCATAGCAATCTTGGTTTATCCATACTTCACACTCCCCCTGACAATTGCCCTGGATTATTTTGAACAAATTCCAGATATCATATAATTCATCTGTAAATGTTTCAATGTATATTTCTTAAAAATATGTATTTTTTAAATAAATCACAACCTTCTTAATGCAGAAAAAGTAACAAAAAATCCTTAATATAGTCAAATATCCAGGCATTATTCACATTTTTCCATTATGTATTTTATAGCCAATTAAGTTGTATTGATAATAGATTTCAATGCCTGTGATAGCTGAAAAAGAAGCATCACAAAAGCATAGCAAAACAATATACATTATACATTTAGAATGGTTAAATTATGGATGATAGTGGATGTGAAAGTATATTTCAAAGAGTCTCCTTGATAATTTTGAATATTTTTGCCCAACCTTTAAGATCTGATTAGGCTGCCATTGTTATCATCTAGTAATACATTTGACAAAAGAGATCTTTTTTAAAAATTGAGATATAATTGACTTATAACATTGTGTACATTTAAGGTGTTGATTTGATACATTTATGTTTTTGCAATATGATTACCACCGTAGCCTTAGCTAACATCTCCATTTTGTCATACAATGATCATTTCTTTTCTTTTTTTTTTTTCGTGGTGAGAACATTTAAGATCTAGTCTCTTAGCAACTTTGAAGTATGTAATACAGTATTGTTAAATATAAAAAGAGCTCTTATTGAGAAACAGAAAGTACACTCCTCTGTCTTCTTATTCCCTTGTATGCTTTACTAGTATCGTTGTCAAGCACTGGTTTCTTTGGAATAATTTTTAAAGCCATTTGTACATATTATGAGAGCTATTTTAGTTTAAATCGTTTATCTTATATCATAAAACCACATATAAGCCATAAATCTACTTCTGTCATACTTACTATTCCATGTGTTACCAAATACTTCAAGTAAAGGGACAAGGAAGGACTCGCCAATCAAGACCTCTGTGCTAGGGGACTGTCATTCTTCTCTCCAAATATCCTCTCTTAATATTCCGAACTCTGGACTCATCTGAAGGTAGAATGACGGCACTAGGGTCAATCCACATATTTAATATTTCTAAAGCTTATTTTCCCCTCGAATTCTTCTATTTAAAACAATATATTAATGTAAATGGAGGTTCTAAAACTTTCTTTCCACTCAGCAGATTGTCACATGTACCCTGTTGGGTAAACAGCCACTTTGGTGCTTTTTGAGCTTTCTAGATCTGTGAATTGCTCTCTGTCAGTACTTTTGGAAAGTTTTAGCCATTATTACTTTAAATATTTCTTCTGCTATGTTCTCTCTTCTCTATTTGGTATTCCAATTACACATGTTACACCTTTGGAAATTATCCCACAATTCTTGGATATTTTATCCTGTTCTTTTCATTCTTTCTTCTCTTTGCATTTTGTTTTTGGAAGTTTCTGTCAACTTATATCTCAAGCTTATTGATCTTCTCAGGTCCAGGCTACAGATGAGCCTACCAAAGACATTCTCATTTAAATGTTGTGGGTTGTTTTTTTTTTTTTCATTTTTAGCATTATTTTTTAAATTTTTTCTTAGAGTTACCATCTCTATATTATGCATCTATTCTTGCATGTTGTCTACTTTTTCCATTCAAGCATTTAACATTAATTATAGTATTTTAAATTTCCTGTCTCATAATTTTAACATCTTTGTCATATCTGTTTCTGATGCTTATTTTGCCTCTTGAGATTGTTTTTCTTGCCTTTAGCATGACTTGTAATTTCTTTCTTAACCACTGGACATGATATATTAGGTAATAAGAGGCATATAGTTCTCAGCGTGGGGTTTTTTGTTAATCTGGGAATTTAGTTGTGTTTAATGTCTCTGTAGCTATAAGTACCAGAGGCTTCCAATCCCTCAAATGTCCTCTTTTTTCTTCCCTTTTGACTGCAGACTTCCTTAAGTACCCTTCCTTATAGATAGCATGTGTTTTTAAGCTCTTTCAGCAGTAACCCGCTGTCATTATACTGGAGCACTGTTGATATTTGGTAAGGTGTAGGGGAAGGGAAGCATTCCATAATTTGAGTCTTTATTTGGACTAATGTCCTTGAACTATTACTTTCCTGAGTGTTTCCCCTCCTATGTGAGGCAGAAAGGCCAGAGGAGACTAAAGTGAAATGCCCTTCCTCCAGTTGGGATAAGACTCTGCAAAAGAATTTTCTTCTAGAACACAGGTCTTTGCAATGGAGAATGTTCTGGGCATTTTTCACAATGATTACACTTTCCTTCTCCGTCTTAGTTCCACAGGGGATTTTTCTCAGCTCTTTATCATGAGAACCAGTTTTGCTCTCTTATGTATTTTCTGTCTTTCTCTCTCTCATACTTTAGTCCAGATATTTTTTTCCTAACCTATAATCCAATTCATTCATTCTTCTGGGTTTCTTTTCAATGTTGGACTTTGTATATGGAAAATTATAAATAACTTGAATTTCTAGATGGTATTTCCCACAGAGAGAATTTATTTCTGCTTCTTTTTACTAAGGTGCTAGGAAACCCAGGTCATCTTAATCTAATTAAGGGTTGAAATTTTAATATGAG
>NW_011888869.1:3058018-3061498 GCF_000151845.1 Pteropus vampyrus
TAATCCAATTCATTCATTCTTCTGGGTTTCTTTTCAATGTTGGACTTTGTATATGGAAAATTATAAATAACTTGAATTTCTAGATGGTATTTCCCACAGAGAGAATTTATTTCTGCTTCTTTTTACTAAGGTGCTAGGAAACCCAGGTCATCTTAATCTAATTAAGGGTTGAAATTTTAATATGAGCCTTATTTCTGGTTCTAGGGTATTGGTGTCACAAATCTTTACTATTTGTCGACTTTCTTATGCCTTTCTTATGCCTTCAAATAGATTTTATTTTACTTTGTTTTATTTCGTCTAGAGCTTCTAGTTCATAGAATTAGAATAACAGAAAATAGGTTAAAAATAATTAAAAAAAATAGAGAGTAAAACAGGTCTGGTATATGTGCTTTTTTTTTTTTTTTTTGGACAGAATACTAGGGGTTTAAATTGGCTAGTATTTATAATATGTATTTGAAAATTTCACCAGAAATAACTAGTCACTGCATTATGTTCAAAGTTTCTTTTTGTAATTTGCTTTGAAACCAGTTCTAGCTAAGGCAACAACATTTTATGGTATATAACGACTGCAAACTAGCCTGTGGAGTTAAATGTAACCCCCTGGGAATTCTGTGGTAAAAGCAAGCTCTTCGATAGTTTTCTCCTGAAAACTCTACAGCTAGTTTTTTTCATTTCATGATTATGTAGACTTTTATAAAAGCCTTAATGATTTTGACTATTTTAGAAGACATGCCAGGGGAAAATGAGCAAGCTTTCCAAAACTTCCTTAAGTAGATTCTAAACTCCTAAAAAGGATGTCCCTCCACCTTAACTAGTGCCTTTTATGCTTCCTGGACCACTCAAATGCTCAATAAGTAATTTATACATGCACAAGTGAATAAATGAATGAAAAACAGGTGATTCTCTAGATTTTCAATGTTTTACTGAAAATAAGAGACCTCAAGTTGAGCACAGTTGCCTATCAGTGTTCTTACAAACATCAGCTAAGGCAAAGCAGTCTCCTCTGCAATCAATTTTTGGGAAAATTTTTAATTGGAGGAAAACATTAAAAATAACAATATTAAAAATACAAGTAATACAGTAACTCAGGTTAACAAAGAACTAGATTGCCTGTAATTCAAGCAATTATGTAAAATAGTTTCCAAAAGTTTGTATATCTTAAATCTGTGCCAAATTAAACGTATAATATTTCCTTAATAATTTATTATTTCTCTGGAGTTATGTTAAGCTATTGTACTTATCTTCCTTCAGTGTATGTATGAAAAAAATGCAAAGATACACAAATATGACTAAATTAGGAGGAATAGAAATTTAGGAAGCATTTAATGACTTCTAACTATATCTCTTCAAAAAGGTAAAGCTATTCATTAATCAACATTGTATTATTTCTATGCCAAGATGTTGTTTTCTAATTATTGCATTCTATCAACTGTCCAAAACTTTCTTAAAAGTGATAAAAATAATACTGGATAATTTAAAAGAATGTGTGTCTTTGATAGATGATATTCGAAGTGGCTCATGTTTTCTGTTTACTCAAATTTAGTTGTGTTTATTTTAAAGCAGGTGTTTCTTGTTTTATTGTATTCAATGGCAATATTGTGAATTGTTTGAACTAGACCAGATAAATATAAAGTATTATGAATAGTCCTCTTTTTATTACAACAGATGGTGGTTCTATTCCAAAAGAGAAATCCTCCAATTAGATATTTCCTGAACATATAGCATTTAATGTAAAAAGTTACAGTTTTGCTTAAAAAGCATCATTGAAAGTATAGTATTTGGTATTGCTAACATGACTTCTTTTGGTGTCATCTTGGATAGTTTTATATGCAGAAAAGAACTTCAGAAGTTTACAATTTACAGTTTGTTATGGCGCGAATGATTCTGAGACCCACGGAGCCAATTGAGATTAATTATGAGCCTTTATTAGCTGGCCGGCGAATGACTCTCTACCACGCAGGGTTAGAGGAGATCAGCCCCGAGCTTCCAGAGGAGGCAGCTTATAAAGCTCCTATTACATCCTTGAATAAGCAGAGTACAAGAAGCAGAAGTTAGCCGTTAACATTTGTACAAAGATAAATGTTGCGCTTCCAGGGAACACTCAGATCCAACAGGGCCTAGTAGACAGTTTTATCTTCTGCACCTTGGAATGTTGCGCTTCTCCCTGGGGCTGGCGCCTGGAGATATCACCTTCCCGAAATTGGAGCATTTCCACTTTTACAAGTTTAAATTTATAATTTAAAAACCCTGATTCTTAAGCATTTAAATTCAGCTCATAATCTTATTCACTTTTAAGACTAATAAATTTTAATAAACACTTTTAAAAGATATTGAATAACATTTGGAAGTGCTTAAGCAGTTACCTTCAGCATTTTAAATTGCATTTATGAGTTTAATGTGCTTTATTTTCTTAAGTACTTCATTTGTCTTCAAATAGATCTTGCCTGATTACTTAAATAACTCTTATAAATCTAATAAATTGTTAAATATGGTAAACCTAAAGTTCTCTCAAATGTCTTAACATTATGCATACACTTAGTATTATTTCAACTTAGAATCACCAGTCTGAATAAATTATCCAATTTCACATATTAAATGGATGTAATGAGATTTTCATTATAATAAACCAAATTCTTATTAAAATTACCAATACGGTCGACCCTTGAACAACTCAGGGTAATGGATGCTGACTTGCTACACAGTCAAAAATACACATATTTTTTGACTCCCCCAAAACTTAACTACTAATAGCTTACCATTGACCGGAAGCCTTAGTGATAACATAGAGCTGATTAACACAGTTTGTATGTTATATGTATTATATACTGTATTTTTACAATAAAGTAAGCTAGAGAAAAGAAAATGTTATTAAGAAAAATCATAAGAGAAAATACATTTACTGTACTATATGTATTTATTGAAAAAATCTGCATTTAAGTAGACCTGTGCTGTTCAAGAGTCAACTACATATAAGTTTCAAATACAAAAATATTAATTCTATTATTCTGCTTCTTTTAAATCTTTGAATCCTCAATCTATCATATTCCTCTGTTTAACAGTTGCGATGCGGGACAGGACAAATTTCCCCAAGTTGGTGGGTAAGAGACCAAGCCCTTTACCGAGAGAAGAGGGTCTTTTGATGGAGAGTGAAGAAAGAATTCAACATACACGCGAAAAATTAGAGTAAAAAGGAAAGTTTATTAGAAAAGGAGTAACACTCCACAGACAGAGTGTGGTCTCCTCTCAGAGGCAGAGAATGAGAGGGACAGTGAGAGACAGAGAGAGAGACAGAGTCAAGGCACCGAGGACTCAAAGGGACAGAGACAATAGAGATGAGGACAATGAGAGAGGCAGAGTAAAGGCATTGAGAAGGACCCTGAGTGTTCAGGGAATTCAGTTTATCTGTCATTCTTTAGTTCCCATTTCCTTTGATATGGACTTACAGTGAGGAAGGGGAAGAATATGTAGCATGAAAAGGTA
>NW_011888869.1:3061548-3066012 GCF_000151845.1 Pteropus vampyrus
CAGGGAATTCAGTTTATCTGTCATTCTTTAGTTCCCATTTCCTTTGATATGGACTTACAGTGAGGAAGGGGAAGAATATGTAGCATGAAAAGGTAGGAATTTGTAGAGTCAAAGGCCTTCTGGCAGTTCCCAGCCTTTAATCCATAGATTCCCCATGGTTTTAGCTATAGGGAATAACTCTTGGTTCCTGTTTCCCCTTCACAGGTGTGGGGAATGGGTTGTTAACAATCCAGCAGAAATCTTCCTTTGTTCTGAAGGTGTCCTCCAGGCCTGGCTACAGGGCTGATCAGCACCTTGCAGTCTCTGGATGTGGCTTGATTAACATTTTTAATTCTCCTGTCTCTTCCCTACATTAGTTGCATAACTATAAGAAAATAAAATCTAATCCAGTTCACTCACTCATCCATTTACTCATTCATTTATTCGACAATTATTTCCTCACACACCTACTATGTGTCAGGTACTATATATAGCACAGTGAACAAAGCAGGAAAAAAGCAAGCCTGTACTCAAGGAGCTTAACTTCTTAGGGGAAAGGAAAAATAATAAACGATCAAGAGTGATACAACATCCGTTTGGAAGGCTACTATAAAAAAAAGAACAAGGGTTTGTGAGAATGTGAACAAACTGGAACCCTGTGCACTGTTGGTGGGAATTTGTAAAATGGTACAGCTTCTGTGAAAACAGTATGACAGTTCCTCAAAAAATTAAAAATAGAATTACCATGTGATGCAGCAATTCCACTTCTGGGTATATACTCAAAAGAATTGAAAGCAGGGTCTTGAAGAGATAGATGCATACCAATGTTCATAGGAGTATTATTCACAATAGCTAAAACATGGAAGCAACCCAAGTGTCCCTTGACAGAAGAATAGATAAGCAAGATGTGCTATATACATACAATGGAATGTTATTCGTCTGATGTATCTAAAACACGAATGTACCTTGAGGACATTATGCTAAATAAAATTAGCCAGTCACATAAATACAAATACTGCATGATTCCATTTATATCAGGTGCTTAGAGTAGTCAGGATCACAGAGACAGAAAGTAGAATGGTGGTTGCCAGGGACTGGAAGGAGGAGAAAAAGGGGAATTATTGTTTGATGAGTATAGAATTTCAGTGTTGCAAGATGAAGAGTTCTGGAAATGAATGGCAGTGATAGTTATACAACAATATAAATACCACTGAACTGTATAAAAGAGTAAATTTTGTTTTGCGTATTTTGCCACAATTTAAAAAATTGGGAGAAAAAATTGACGTGCCGTGGAGGGAGATAAACTTAGAAAAGGGCTTGAAGCAATTTTAAATTGGACTGCTAGAAAACTGAGGTTATTTAAGATTGCACATTTGAGTAGGGCAGGAAATTGGCTATGCAGACGTTCAGAAACTTTGGTCTCATTGTCACTGAGCTTCTGTTTTTGATCACTAGGTCACTGCTTGCAAAGTTCACATAGAGCTTGATCTCACAGTTCACCTTACCTAATTTTCCTTCTACTCACAGAAATTTCAAAGTGTCTCCCAGATGGACACTTCAGAGAACTTTACATCTGTTTAAATTTTAAGATCAAGTTTTCTCTTCTAAGGCTAAAGAAACCTGTCTGTTTTTCAGGATCTCTAAATCATTTTGGTTATATAAAATGTTATCTATATCACAGGCTTTTTCTGATTCGTGAGCTCATTCTACCTTCAGAAGCATGATTTTCTTTTTTCTGAATGTACAAAATATAAAAATTGCCTGGCATTGTGCTAATAGATATTTTTCCTGTGAAAATCAATTTGTTGCATTTAGACTCTCGACAGCAATATTACTCAGAAAATGATACTTGGAATATATTTAAAATGCCAATAGTTCCAAAAAGTAATTATATTAGATTCATATAAACAAAAGATTGAGAAATTTCACTAAGCAAAATTACACTAACAGATTTTTAACTTGATCTGGCCAATTTCACTATAATGAGCGATATCTGCTCCCACCAGTGGAACTTGATATGAGAAACAGCAAAAAATGTACAAATTATTCAATAAAAAGAGTAAATTGCCAATGTTTTTAGGTGCATTTTTAAAGTTTGACAGTTGATTTGCTGTGCGACTTTAAGAAAAATACCAGACATGCTTGATTAAAAAGACAATATCGAAACTAAATTAACAAAACCCCGTATTTTACATTAAATTGCACTGTTGGTATACATACAAGTCATGTCACAAATCGATTTAAACTTATTTAATTTGAAGTTTTAAATGGAGGTGTGTATTCTTGTGGCAGGCAGAATATTAACTCCCTTGAAGTAAAATCACAGTTATTCCTCCCATCCTTCACTCTAAGACATAAATTGCTCAAAATAGCCGAAAGGAGGAAGTTGCTGGGGCTACAAAAGCTTTTCTAAGACTTGAGACGGAAGAAAGGCACGCATGCTTTGTGAGTAGCTCAAACAGGATGGATGACGAGCCCTTCAGAGGGAATAACTCCATGGCCTTCTATCACACTGGTGCCCTTGCTTTTCCTTGAATGTGTCAGCCGTGCTCCCGTGTGAAGACTCTGCTCTTACTCTGTCTGGAAAGTGCTTCTCTTTGTTCTTCAAATGTCATGTCAAAGCTTTGTTCAAATGTCATGTTTTCAGTGAAACTTTCTCTGGCAGATTATATTTTTCCCAAGACGACATGGCAATATTTCCATCCCACATCTCCTCCAGAACTTCGCCACTCACAGGGAAGAGGTGGAACCGATTTTCTATCCCCTTGAAACTGGTCATGCCTTTGTAACTATCTCAATAAACAGAAAGAAGCAAAATTGGCACGGCACGACTTTGAGGTTAGGCTAAAAGGGTTTCTGCTTGGGCCTCTTTCTTTTTTTGGGACTCAAGTCCTTGGAACCAAGCTACTATTTTGTGAGGAAGCCCAAGCCACGAGGAGAGAGAGGCCTTACCACGTCTAAGTGTTTAAGCATCAACTGCCAGATATTTGGGTGATTCTAGCCCTCAGCCTTCAAGTCTTCCAGCTGAGGCTTTAGACATTGTGGATTAGCCCTGCCATGCCTCATGCAAATTATCAACTCATAAATTCTTGAGACAATAAATGGCTGTTTTATACCACTAAGTTTGGGGGGAGTCTGGCAAGACTGCCAGTAGGGTATGTGGGGCCCAAGGGAAATATTTATTATGGACCCCCCTCTCTATATAAACTATTTGATTAAAAAGAAATATATTGCAAAAGTCATGGGCCCATGTGAGGTATAGTGATTTATCAACGAAGAGTGTGTTTATTGTCTAATCAGTGAAAATGAAGATTCTTAGTCCAACGTCTGACCTATGCTAGAGTCACGTTAAATCAGCAGGTCAGCACTATTCTGTTCATCCAATCTTTCATGACCCCAGGCAAGAAATACTACACTAGCCAGTAGAAGTAATTTACTTATCAGGCCATCTTCTGGGAACTGTGGCCTGATCATGCAACCCTAGGATGACCTCAGAGGCATGAGTTCCAGAGTTCTTGGAAGCACCCTGTTGACCTCATTCATAGGACAGGAAATCAGAGAACACCTCAAAGAAGAGAAAGTGGAAAATGGGCCCAAGTCCCTTGCTGTCACACCTGGCTCCAGACAGTCCCAAGCACTAGAGTGGGACTTTGAGATTTAAAGTATCAGAACCTAGAAGCAGGGGGACTGAGACAGGTGCTCTGCTTGTCACTATCTAAATGCCATACTGATAATAAGGACATCTTCTCTAATTTCTTCCTGTATTCCTAATATTCCCTATTCCCCCTTCCCACTCTGTTTTGCCATATAGCAAATACAACCATTGATATACAAGATATTTATCTTTTAAAAACATTTTAATGCCTGTTTCCTCTCTCTAAAATGTAACCTCCAAGAAGGTTGTCATTTTGTTTGTTCCCATTCATCTCCCTAGCTCCTAGAATAATGCCTGCAGCATGACAAGTATTCAATAGTGTCAGGTAGTGATACCTGTTAAGAAGAAAATAAGAAGGGGTAAGGGCATAGAGAAAGATTGGGATAGAGGGCTACTTTAGATAGGGCAGTCAGGGAATGTCTCTTTAATGATATGACATTTGAAGAGAAGCCTGAATCAAAGGAAGCAGAGTTCCAAAGATGTAAGGAGAAGAACATTGCAGGCAGAGAGAGAAAAGATGCAAAGATCCTGAGGTGGAAATATGCTTAGAATGTTTGAGAAATGGATAAAGGGAATGTGATTAGAGCAATGGAGGACAGTGAAAGAAAATCAGGCTGTGAGATTGTTATGATCCAGAAAATAAAGAACTTCTAAAACTAATCTAAGAAATTTGTATTTTTCTCTAAAGTGATTGGAAACCATTGGAGGATTGTGAGCCGGAGATACCATGATTGCTGGAAAGTGAGTGAGCAGGCAGTGGGAAGACTGGTTCAACTTGAAATAAGAGGACTCCTTAGGGAGAATGTAATGGAAGGACTTAAACATGGGCA
>NW_011888869.1:3066742-3068021 GCF_000151845.1 Pteropus vampyrus
TGGAGTAGAGGCAAATGAGAAGGCTGATATAATGACCTCCCTCCTCACCTACTCCCCCTGTTCCCTTTATACTTGTATTAGAGCCATTTGACTCCTACCTGCAGTCACCCTTGCCCTAGGGCTTGAAACCAAACCTGTCTACAGTCAGAGGTAATTAGGGATATCTGAGAGCTCATGGGACTGAAAACCAGGTCAACCCTGCCACTCTTCTCATTCAGACTTCATGCCCTAAATTTAGTAATCTGGCTGTTTCCTCGTTCCTGTAATCAAGATCGAATCTCATATGTCCACCAGGACTGGGGGCCATACTTTGTTTTTACTAATCATCTTGTTACAGAGCTACCACTAGTCTAAATAATTTTTCTACGTGAATTAGAAAAAGGTATATTCTCTGGGAAGAAACAGCTAGAGCTTCAGTCTCATGTGGTTGGGAGTTAGCCCTTATCGACTCCCTTACTGGACACCTTTGCACTGTTCATAAACTGCCCAACTGTACCTGTTGGTCCTGCCTGAATCCTGGATCCTATCCCCGAACCTCAGCCTCGTGACCCTCACTTTCTACTAAACCTTTAGCATTGGATTGATGCCTTGCCTGGATCTTCAGCCATGAAACACAGCTGAGTAATTTTTGCCTGCTAAGACAGTTTAGGATTAGGGATATAGACTACTTAGGGGAAAAAATGATGTTAATTTAAGTTTAGAGTAATATTGTTAATTTTTTCAATGAGGTTTAGAAACCATACATTAAGAGTTCAAACTATCTTAATGTTTGGTTTTATCATATAGTTAAGTTTCTTATCTGTGATTGGTCAAGATGTTTACTATTATATTTTCTTTCTCAGGAGTGCCGCCTAAGTTATAAATCAGATATTGATATATGTATAGATCTCTTTTCATAATTTCTATTTTTTCCATTGTGTATGTATGTTGTTATACCAGTTCAACATTATGTTAATTACTCTAGCTTTGTGTGTATGTGTGTGTGTGTGTGTGTGTGTGTGTATCATTTTTAGTTGTAGTAATGTTTTGTATGTGTTTTTTTTTTTTACCTGAAAGTCTACTAGTTTGATTTTACTATAGCTACAAAAGGTTTTTTTAGGTAGTGTTTTTCTTTACTTTACAGTGTCCTTATATTTCATGTGAATCTCTTATAAGCAAGATTAGTTGGCTCTGTTGTCCAATTTGACAATCTTTTTATTTTAATTGAAGAAATTAGTTTTTTATTTACATTAATAATTGATATTTTGGGATTTAAATCTATTACTTTGCTATTGGTTAA
>NW_011888869.1:3068341-3072835 GCF_000151845.1 Pteropus vampyrus
GACAATCTTTTTATTTTAATTGAAGAAATTAGTTTTTTATTTACATTAATAATTGATATTTTGGGATTTAAATCTATTACTTTGCTATTGGTTAAGTATTTATCTTGTTGACTCACTTGTTCAAAATATATGTGATTTAAGTTATGCCAGTAGGATCCTTTCATTAAGATACAACTATCTCAGAAATAGAGAACTTTCAACAAATATAATATTATACCTTAAATGAGGCAGGATATAAAAGGAACAGTCAAGGGTCTGAGAAGACCAGAATTGGAGAAACAGTAGGTAGACAGCTTTTAAAGAGATATAGTAAGTCTTAAGAGAAAGCTAGCACCAATCAACCCTAGGATTGCAGGGATCTAACTTATAACTGGAAAAGTGTCCAAGAATCAAGTGTATGGTGAGTAAACACCGAGCCATTCTGATTAATTCCCATAATCATCAAGTACCTGTGTTAGTCCATTTTGTCTGCATATAAAACAATCTCACCATTACTATATCATATAACAATAAATATTTATTCTCACGCTTGAGACCATGTGAATCAGCTTCTATGCTGCTTCAGAGTTCACTCCACTCTATGGTTATTCATTCTGAGGCCCAGGAAGTAGGAATAGTGATTACTTTGAGAGAGGTCAAAATCACGCACTGAATAAGTTTAAATAGACAATTACATTTAAGATCTGGACTTGAACTTGTACACTTTCATGTCCACCCACACTCCATTAACCAAAATGACTCATATGGAGGCTAACATCTAAAAGTACGGAGAGGTATCCTCTTCGTAAGGAAATATGGGGTTAAGGAATAAATATTTTCTGACAATAGTTTGATTGATGTCAGTGCATAGCTAGAACAAGATTTTAAAGCATCCATTATTTTTTTTTCTGTGCTTTTTGCCTATGCAGCAAAACCTGGCATCCTTGGGTTTTTGTACCTTTTTATTTGGTATACATGAATCTTTAAATGAAATCTGGGTAGCATATGGGCTTTTTCTTTATAAAATCAGCTTGCAATAGCCTATCGTATATTTTAGAACTTGAAAACAATTATATAGATATTTGACTCCTTCCCTCCCTCCCCCCATAATAGAGACTTCTGTAGTGCTCTTCAGAAATCTGTTTTGGTAGGCAATTTCAGCTAGGTTCCATTAAATGTAGGAATCTGTTCTTGGGTTTTAGCATGCTTACAATTATAGTCTGAAATTATACTATTTTGAAATTTATTTAGATAATATGTATTAGAGTAGTAGAAATTTGTAATGTAAACATTAGAATAACGCTTAATCCTTTATTAGAGAAAAATAACAAATTCCCGATGTATGGAAAATATTATATAGAGAATAAGATGAAAGCATTTCCAAGAATGCTTTCACATAAGTATTACTCACTATACTGTCTGCTTGCCAAGTATAAATCAGACGAATATAAATCCTCTGCATATAAGAAACATCTAAATTAAAAGTGAATAAAAGGAAGATACATGTCCAAAAGAACATGAATAAAACAAACACTTCTAATCCATTGATTATATGTAGCAAAACCAAAACTATGGGATAAGATGGCAGAATATTGGAGCAGTTATTATCTGTGGTAGGCATTTCATCATTGCCTAATATCTTCAGATAAGAGGAATTCATACTAGGCATTTTAAAAGAAATAGAAGAAGTGAAAACAGGAATTCTGAAAATGACATTGTTGTTTTACAAACTGTGAAAGAACAATGGGAGTTTTAATGAGTTTGGTTGACCCAGATGGCAAAGCGTCATTGATGCTGAAAAGCCACAAGCAGCAAAGACAGCACCACTTAACCACTTGGACAGATGATAAAGTGCAAACAAAACAAAACTGGGAGACTTGGGACCAGGAAAGAAGAACAAAAAGAAGGAAAGAAGGGAGGGGCGGAGGGAAGTATCTTAGAGAAACAGCCAGTTTTAACTCTCATGTGCTCCTATGAATTCTTGCTTTGTTATTGTTTTTATTCTATAAGATTTTTTTCCTTTTTTCTCCACAAAGAATGCCTTTAAAATAGTTCAGCATTTTATATGTGCTGTACTTGGAAGGTTTCTCTGAAGATTTAAACTCTTCATTGCCAGAACAAAAGGTCTGTTCTTACGAAAATCTTTACCAAGTCTTAGGCAAAAACAAGGCTCTTAAATTACCATGTAGTTTTCCAGAACTTTTTGTTGTTGTTCTGAGATGCTCAATATTTGTAAATCAAAGTCTTTTCTTTTGAGATAATTTACATACATAGATTTGTAAAATATATTGTATCACAAAAGATTCCAAGAATTACTTTCCCGCCCTTTGTTTCTATATAGCAATCTGCTTTTTGAGAAGAGTAAGTTGCAATCCACATGCAGCCTGGACCATGGGGAAGGGCCACAGGGTGCAATACAAGGACTGTTTTCCCTCTGATATGCACACTATTACCTTTGTTCATTACAGGAGAAAAAATATATACTTCCATACCTTGTGATTCAATATGCTAAAAAAATCATAAATAAAGCCCTCAAACTGGTATTCAAACATGCCAAGAAATACTATTATATTTGACTATAAGTTTCATTTTTCCCCTTTCTGAGATGGCTATTTTATACTTTCTCTCTTCAAATTTCTAGTACCCCTTTCTTCACTCCCTTTAGGGATGCCCTTACATCTTACTTTATTGTAAAAATACTCAAAACCAGACAAAATCAATACATCAATAAAGCCACTTGCATCCATATTTGTATTGTCTGTGTCTTCCTCCTTGCCACAAAGGAATGTGTTTCTGCTCTCCAAAAAAGGTGAACCCTGCCATGATGCTCTGGATCCTGTTTCTCCTTGCTCACTCTTTATCCTGCAGCAGTGTCTTCCTATCTATTGCATCCTTCCTATTCTCATTGGCACACAAATGCTACCTTTACATTATCTTCCCTTGACTACACATTCTTTGTGTTTCATTCCATGTGCTTCCTTTGTCTTTTTCATTCCCTCTCCATTTATATCTGAACCTACTCAAATCAAGCTTCTGTTCCCATCAAATCTGTTGACATTGTTTTTGTAAAGGTTTCAGTTTTCAAGTTAGTAAATTCAATGAACTATTCATTAGCCTTACCTTGATTGCAGTATTGGACATGATTGACTACTTTCTGCTTCTGGAAATAACTTATTGTCTGCTTCTAAGATACAGCTCTCTTCTGTTTTCTATTTTACAGGCAGTCTCAGGATCCTTTGCAGATTTCAACTTTATTTCCTAACCTCTAATATTGGAGTTCTCAAAGCTGAACTTTGGTCCTAGTTCTCATCTCTAAATACCTGCTCTCCTTAGGTGATATCTAGCTTCATGTCTTTAAAAACATTAGTTTCTACATTTATATCTCTTGACCTCTTGAGCTCTAGACTCATATCTAACTACCTACTTGGAATCTCCATTTGTGTAATGTGTTAGTTGGGGTAACACTAGGTGCTTTAACAAACAAACTTTCCAAATTTCAGTGACATAATATAAACATAAAATTTTATTTCTCATTCACATAAACAGTCCAATTTGGAGATTTCCAAAGGCACCCTTACTCATGCTGGTGAGGTAGTTCCCAAACTTCTCCCCCATATTTCCTCCCTTATCTGGGGCCTGAGGGTATTCTACATTCCATGGATAGGAAGCAGGAGTAGATAAAGCATATGCATATCTTGGTCTCCGCTGCCCAGAATGACACACAACGTGTTCTCCTTGTTCCATTGTTAAGAGCTAATCAGGTGGCCCCTCTTGGATGCAATATGAGCTAGGAAATATTATCTCTGGTTGAAAAGCTGCTCATCAGCAATGATGAAATATGCTAAGGGGAGTATGAATCTTCGATGTAGAGCTAGCCATCCCAGCCACATTCTGACTTTCTTGCCACCAAATAAGTATTCAAACCCTTCTCCCCCTACACAAAATATAAACATTCCCACCTCTCAGGGATAAAACCAAAAGTTCATCCAGCTGCTGCATCCAACTAAGAGTCCAAGATCTCTGGATGATGAATGATTCTCTCCAGCAGAGGTAGATATGGTTCCCTGTGCTCTGGTAACATATCAACTAAAAGAAAAGTTGTCTGTCTACTCAATTCCACTCCCTGACAACATCCCATACACAGTGGTGGAGCAAGGACCAAAAAAATGTAATAAAAACTTACATTCTGAAAAGGAGGATATCTGAGAAAACTTCTCTACACCAATTAAAGGAAAATGCACACCACTTCACTTCTGGCCACCAAATGTGTGGGCTTTTTTTTTCCACGCTCACCAATTCTCTGACAACAGCTAGGTGTCCTATAATTCAGTTCAGTTCAGACACTATCTATATGGAGATAGCATCAGATCCTACAAGTTAAGGACTCAGTACCACAAGATTGCCTCAACTTAAGGTGCCGATTGTAAGTCCTAGCTAGTTACCTGTACTTCTGATGACTGGCTATAAATCGAGGTTACCATGACCCCCCTCCTCCAGTTCTATGATTTGTTAGGA
>NW_011888869.1:3074225-3077300 GCF_000151845.1 Pteropus vampyrus
ATTTGTTAGGATGGCTCACAGAATTCAAGGGAATACTTCACTTACGTTTACCAGTCTATTATACAATAAAGGATACAGATGAAGAGCCAGATGAGCTCTGTAGGGAGAGGTCCAGGAGGGTCCTGAGTGCATCCTTCTGTATCCTTGGAGTTGTAGATGGTAGAGAAAAGCTTTCCAGGCAGAACCAACAGCATGTGCAAAGATTCTGAATTCAGAAATATACATGTTGTTTTTGAGAGACTGAAATACCTTTGTGGAAAGCTCTGTGGAGTGTGGAAAATTTCCAGAAGAGAAAGAGTGGGGCCATTTAAGGATTGTGGGGTTTTATCACAAGAGTAATGGGAAATTACTAAAAAGATTTAGGGAAGAGAGTGATATGGTTAAATCTACATTGTTACTCATTATGTATGGATCTTGTGAAACAGACTGTGCCATCCATCAAAATAGTATTATAAAGGCCAATTCCGCTGTTGATGAAGAACTCAAAATAAATCATTAAAATGACTAAAAATATATCTTAAAATATATCTTGAATCAAAAAATATACCTTAAATATATCTTAAATCTTAAAACTACTTTGAGTCCATTTAAATAGTAAATTTGTTCTGGCTTCTATAGATAGGCATATATATGATACACAGTTATCTAAGTATTATTAAATTTTGTTAATGAATAGATTTTTAAGGTAAAATTATGACTCATACAATATAAAATGAATGCATGTTTAAGATTTTATTTTTAACTCACTGATGATGAAATAAGTAAGATAGTATAAGTTTCAAAAAAATTAAAAGAAACATACGTATATAGGCAAATAAAGAATGTTGAGATAAATTTACAAATAGATGAACAATGAGTCTATCCACCAGCAATAATAAATTCCATTCCACCTAACACAACGAATTTTCATTTCTATAGGAAAGAATCTTTGTATCATTATTAGTAACTCACAACTTGTAGTGTTGTAAATTGTTCACGGAATGAAAGGATAAGGAAATTTGGGAGGGTATGCTAGAGGAACACATTTTTGTTCAGTTTTGAAGTCCTTCAGAATTTTTCCTACAAGTATATACAAATTATAAATTTTATGACCTATAGAAAGGCTACTTTAATACTGGTCTACAAAATACTACTCTGCCCTATAATAGACTGGACCTAAAATCAATGCTGTTATTTCTGGCAAAGCTCTGTGAGCTCCTGGAGCACTTCTACTTTAATCATGATGTAGATTAGCTTCATAACCTATGAATCCAGATCGATTTCACTCACATGAGAACCTGATGAGAGAATCCAGCCACACAGTACAGGACTCCTGACCCATGGGAACTGTGACATAATAAATGTGTTGTTTTAAGCCGCTAAGTTTTTCGTAAATATTTATACAGAATACGAAACTAATGTAAATACATGCGGTATGAATCCATTTATATGGAGTTGAAAACTAGGTAAAACTCAACTATGGTGTTAAATGTTAATATAGGAGCTACTTGGGAAGTAAAAAGGGGATAATAATTGGGTGGGACATCAGGGGGCTTCTGGAATCTGATAATGCTCTTTATTTGAGCAAGTGAGCCCACTTTACGGAAATTCATTAAGTTGTACATGTAGGATTTGTGTACTTTTCTGAACATATTGTTCAATTAAATATTATTGAAAAAATATATGATTTAGCTTTCATCTGAGTTTATATTTCTGATTCCATGCCAAAAAATATCTGATAATATTAACATATATTGAGCCACCATGTCTCCTAGGATTTCAAATGAATTAACATGTTTTATATTTTAATTTTAGGTTTAGTGCCCTTTTTAAATTAGAAATCTGTTAATTCGATATAGTCAAATGTAAAAATACTTGCCATTTGGGGTATACTTGTTTCTTGTTTAAGAATCACCCATGCTCTGTAATGTTTTTAGAGTTAAATGAATATAGAAGTGGCTAAAGTGCTTTTAGGAACAAGTAAAACATTTCTTATGTATGATAATTAATTTAATATACTCTGCTTTTTAAAGATAAGTACAAAGTATTTGGTGTGTATAAAAGGCAATTTCCTGTCCCATATAGACATTCATAATAAAAAACATTTCATTAATTATACTGAATCCATTTTTTTCTATTTATTTTTTATAAGTGACATCATTTTTCATTCTTAACATATAAAGACTCTATCGAGTGTTTATTTGCATGAAGCCAAATACTTTCTCTTAGTAATTATTATCATTTTCTTATTACTGCCTTGGTTTTTAAATGCTCTCTCCAGTTTGCATTCCAAATAATTTTAATTGTATTTATTTATGTTTTGAATTAATACTTTTTTAATTCAAAATTCGAAAGATGCAAAAGTGAATGCAGAGAAGAATCACCTTCCTACTTCTGTCTCCAAGCTCCAATTCTACTTTCCTTAGGCAATATATGGTATAATTTTCTTGCTATCTTTAGAGAACTACTTTATGCATATCATCTATATCATCTACACCTATACATGTAAATATATACAAATTATATTTATATATCTATTTACATGTATAGGTGTAGATGGTATAGATTTCCTGTTACCACAGACAATAAGCTCCTGAAGATAAGAGTGTGTCAAATTCATCTGTGCGATCTCTCTAGCATGTTAAGTTATATCTATATATATAATTTCTCCTGCTTTCTTTTTGGCACATTATGGCATACGCACCCATCTGCACAATATTTTTTTTTTTGGTTTTGTATTTTAGATAACGGCATTTCTTGTAGTGAATTCCACATCAGTTCATAAAGCACTTTCTTATCCCTTTTCTTTTGTTAAAAAATTTATTTTATTTTTTTAGTTTATAGTTGACATTCAATATTATTTTATATGTTTCAGATATACTGCATAGTGGTTAGACATTTATATAATTCTTATCCCTTTTCATGTTAGCATAATAAATCATTGTATGTAACAATCTATGTATATATTTATATAATTTTTTCAATCAACCTTCTCTAAATGCATATTTAGGTTATTTTCAATAGCTTGCTATTAAAATGTACCTGTGGCCATTGGAAATATTTTATTTTTTCTTCATTTATTAATAGCTAACTTCA
>NW_011888869.1:3077350-3080841 GCF_000151845.1 Pteropus vampyrus
CTGCCTTGGTTTTTAAATGCTCTCTCCAGTTTGCATTCCAAATAATTTTAATTGTATTTATTTATGTTTTGAATTAATACTTTTTTAATTCAAAATTCGAAAGATGCAAAAGTGAATGCAGAGAAGAATCACCTTCCTACTTCTGTCTCCAAGCTCCAATTCTACTTTCCTTAGGCAATATATGGTATAATTTTCTTGCTATCTTTAGAGAACTACTTTATGCATATCATCTATATCATCTACACCTATACATGTAAATATATACAAATTATATTTATATATCTATTTACATGTATAGGTGTAGATGGTATAGATTTCCTGTTACCACAGACAATAAGCTCCTGAAGATAAGAGTGTGTCAAATTCATCTGTGCGATCTCTCTAGCATGTTAAGTTATATCTATATATATAATTTCTCCTGCTTTCTTTTTGGCACATTATGGCATACGCACCCATCTGCACAATATTTTTTTTTTTGGTTTTGTATTTTAGATAACGGCATTTCTTGTAGTGAATTCCACATCAGTTCATAAAGCACTTTCTTATCCCTTTTCTTTTGTTAAAAAATTTATTTTATTTTTTTAGTTTATAGTTGACATTCAATATTATTTTATATGTTTCAGATATACTGCATAGTGGTTAGACATTTATATAATTCTTATCCCTTTTCATGTTAGCATAATAAATCATTGTATGTAACAATCTATGTATATATTTATATAATTTTTTCAATCAACCTTCTCTAAATGCATATTTAGGTTATTTTCAATAGCTTGCTATTAAAATGTACATGTGGCCATTGGAAATATTTTATTTTTTCTTCATTTATTAATAGCTAACTTCAGTTGAGCATGTAGTATGATTTTGGCACCATGTGAAGTGCTTTAAATAAATTATCTCATTCAGTTCTCGAGCTGACTCTATGAGGGCAGTACTTTTTTTATTCCTACTTCTCAAATGAAGACACTGAGAGGCTGACTAATTTCCTAAAGTGAGAAAATGAGTAAGTGAAATATTCAGAGTTTGATTGCTGGTCTGTGTATCTTCAAAACTCTTAAAAACAAACAAACACACAAACAAAAACCTCTTAAAATAGAAAATAATTATATAGATATTTATTGACAACCTCTATGTATGCAACATGCTGGAGAGATCACACAGAATGAATCAGACACAGACTTTCATCTTAAGGAGCTGATCGTTAAGTGATAAAAATAGCCTGATCATTTCTGAGTAACAGTTAGTCACTTAATTATAGCAGATTTCACCATAGTGACTGACAGGTCAGTTAAAAGATGTTCATCTATACACAGAAATTACATTTTAAAATCATATTCTCAATTTCAAGTTACATAATTTAATAAAACTTCAATTCCGCTTCTGATGTAACCACAGTAGAATATAAGCTTAACAGCTAAATTTCAAAGATGAGCACTTTTTAGAGGTGACGTGAGAAATGTCTAAATCGTTAATTACAACTAGAAATAAATCTTCCAACAGAGGAGAATTTGAAACAAATATGAAGAAAAATGGATGCTTTGGGAAGAACTCTGAAAAGGGCTTGCCTGATTCTAAGTCAGAAGTTAAACTTAATGTGATTATTGGATTTTGAAAAATACCCATTTTATTTTTTTCCACTGCCAGTTTCCTTCAAGGACAAAGATTAGAAGTATCAAAAAATACATGTAACAGACATTTCTTCCCAATATTGGGATTGTGTAGGAATGGGAAATGTTATAAAGAAACTTCTTCAAATTTCCAGCATAGTTTGGAAAGTTAAAGTAAACGAAAAAAGTTGTAGTAAGAATAGAAAATAATTTACAGAAAGGCATTTAATTTGAAATGTAGTTTTGGCAATTTAATTGCTCCTTTCACTCTCGTTCTACAGCTGCCCCTGACCTTAATCCTAAAACTTCAACATTTGGCCATCATATTCCATACTTAATGGCTCCTGTAATCTGCCTACATAAATTTTAGGTAGAATTGGAACACAGGAGAATTTTTTAATTTTCAACTTTTGAACTGGCGATTGAATCAACAGATATGAATATCAAAAGCAGATTCCCTGGCCCCGATTCTGACTTTTAAAAAACAATATATCCAGGATTTTGCAGTTTTGGTAATTCTCATGCACTCAAGTTTTAGAACTAGCGAACTGAAAGCAAGTAAACTGCTGGGATTAACTATAACTCCTGTCTTCTCTCATACACTTAGAAACAAACCAGTGGCTAGAAAGCACACCAACTTAACCTGAAGAAATGTTTCCTATACTTGGCTCTGCTGTTTCCTTGTAGACTGACCTCGTGTGGGTCATTGACCATCTATTAAACCAAGTTCTCCTGTCCCTCTGGATTACTGTGAGGTTAGGATGACATATATGCAGGCTCTTTATTTCCTGCCATAGAAATGTATGACATTAATAGCATTAATTCCATTCTCTCAGAATAGGTTAAATATATTCAAAATAAAATTTGTTTCTATTTCCAATAATAAAGAAAAAGAATAAAAACCAAAAAAGTATAGATATTTATTAAATTTTTATAAATTTATGGCAATATTAAATATTATTTCTTATTATTATTCTTAATTTAATAGCTCTTCCTTGTGTTATTTTTTCAGTAACAAAAAGCACAGTTGCTTCCATTGATTAAAAATGGATATGTTTCACAGATAAGCATTGCCTACATTTTGATACAATTGAGTTTCCACCAAGTCCCTGAAAATCTTTTTATGTTGTTGAAGCATGTATGCCTTGGGGATTATAGTATCTCTTGCTTTTTTTATTTTAGAAAAGAAGCATGACTTAGTCTGACATGTATGACTAATACGATCACAACCCTTGGGAAATTAGATGGTTTTCTGGAGACATCAATAAAAAATACTGACTGAAACCATTCCTTTCTGACATATGAATTGCTCTATACACCAAGGCTACAAACTGTTAGAATTAACCAATACTAAGATGAGAATCTTACTAGTTTTTCCAGCTGGTCGAAACACTGATGAGTCAGCAGACACATCTGCTAATTGCATAAGTCTCTTACTATTTGGAGGGCCTCAGGAGTCTCCTGAAAAATGAGAAACCAAATCAGATAATGAAGACACAGCGGTCTGTGATGTATCTGATATCATCAAGACCTGAAAATAAGTATGTTTCAATCAACAAAAAAGGATTGAGAAGAAAAGCAGAAAGCAACAGTCTAAAATTATAAAGAAATGAAAGACAATTGTAAAGCCAAAGTGATATATATTGCTATATGAGAGAGAGAGAGAGAGAGAGAGAGAGAGAGAGAGAGAGAGAGACGGGGAGAGAGAGAGAGAGAGAGAGAGAGAGAGATGGAAGGAGATAATTTCAAACACATGATACTGTCCTTGAATTACGGGTGGGAGGTCTGAGGGCAAGTGACTTAGCCTCTGTGTGTTTCAGTTTCATCTGTAAAATTGCAATAGTGCTAGACAGTGCTGCCACATAGAAACACTCAAATGTTGAT
>NW_011888869.1:3081897-3084232 GCF_000151845.1 Pteropus vampyrus
AAAGACAATTGTAAAGCCAAAGTGATATATATTGGAATATGAGGGAGAGAGAGAGAGAGAGAGAGAGAGAGAGAGAGAGAGAGAGAGAGAGAGAGAGAGGGGCGGGGAGAGAGAGAGAGAAATGCAGATAGAGAGGGGAGGAGAATCACAGCTTTGCCTTACTAGCTGTATGCCCTTGGGCAAGTGACTTAGCCTCTGTGTGTTTCAGTTTCATCTGTAAAATTGCAATAGTGCTAGACAGTGCTGCCACATAGAAACACTCAAATGTTGATTTTATCAATATTGTTAAGTGGATTTATATAGTTAATATTTAGTTATTCATAAAAAATGTGTGGCATATAGGCATCTGGCAAGTGATTATTGATTTAGTGAGATTGAAATAGTATTTTTAATTTGAAATTTCAGACTCTTCTAAGCTTTTCTCTGCAAGTTAATCTACTACATAATTTGAAAATATTTTACATTTGATTTTTAAATAAACCTAGATTAGGAAAAAAAGCAGTTTTACATTTTTTCTTATTATTCTGCTATATTTTTACTCAGAATTAAATTATGTATATATTTCAATATAATTACTCTTAACCTTATTCTAGGACTACATAAATAAAAAATAAAAGATATTAAAGACATATTTTTAAATTCTGATGGGGTAATTGATTTTATTATTCCATTTTGTTTAGGTTCTTAAGGCTAAACTCATAATTCAAAGGCCTGTTCGTGGTTCTATGACATTTAAAAAGTACCTAATTAATCATTGTGTGATATGCAGACTTGTGATCAACCAGAAAAGTCTAAAACAAATTAGACTATTTTGTCAGTCCTACAAAATAGTCTAATTTTTTTATAGTTTTACAGCTGAAATAATTTATCAGTCTGATTCATTCAAGGAATTTTTAATGGAACCCTAAGAGAAGATAAGTAGAAGCATGTTGCTGCCTATAGCTTGATTATATAGACAAGCTGGGCAACTTAAAAGGGAAACAAGGAAAACTAGAGCTTGCTGCCATCTGTTTCATATTTTTATTGTTCTGGTCACAGTTCTGTGAATACTGCAGTAACTACTCTTATCTATCACAGTATAATTTCATGACTGTGGACTGAATTCATCAGTATTGAGGGATGAGGCTGACAAGGATTCAAAATATGGTCTATCTGGCAAGAAGAGAACACCACGGGGACATTGGCATGGCACCTACTAGTTCTTTCCAAGGACATGATCGAAAGATAGTTGGACGAGCCGCACCACCCACACTTCACAGGTGGCTAACGAATAAATGCATCAATCATCATTGGACAGGCTAGCAGATTTCATGATATTGGAAACGAACTGTGCATGACTATTTTTCAAGTTTAGAAACATCTAGGAGCTCATTCTTTGACATTAAAAAAAAAAAGACTTTATTAAATTTATTTTCAAAGGAAGAAAGTAACCTAATGTGAGAGGTGGTAAAATGCTGTATATTGTTTCTGCTGCTAATTTTCTCAACATTGGCAAAGCAAATGGCTTATTTTGAAATTTCGAATGACTGTATTCTATTTTACACAAGTTATATAATATGGTTAATAAAGTGCTTCTAAGTTTAACAGAATTGCGATTCCAGTAAATAATAAAGATTTGTTGCACTTTTTGCTAAAATTAATGTATTTCAATCTGTTTACACATGTATTTGGTCGTGATTTGACAAATTTGACATGTATGTCTGGTTTTAATACAACAGAATTAAGAGAATTAATTAAATTATTTAGTCTAAAATCACTTAGAACAGTGGTTGCAATAATATGCAATGGATAAATATATGACAAATGTTTGACTTAAAGG
This sequence comes from Pteropus vampyrus, assembly GCF_000151845.1. Classification (NCBI taxonomy): domain Eukaryota; kingdom Metazoa; phylum Chordata; class Mammalia; order Chiroptera; family Pteropodidae; genus Pteropus; species Pteropus vampyrus. Next base: position 3,083,717 of record NW_011888869.1, read on the forward strand.
TCAAAAAACATACAGTATTAAGCAAAAATAAAAAGACATAAAAGTTTCCCTTCCTCTTTAGAGCTATTCTATATTCTACAATTCAATTAAAAAAAAAAATAACACCTTTGTTATAGCATGAAGCATATCGGTACTTCTTTTTTATCACCAAATGATTTCTTTATTGACAAATAATAATCCGAGGTTGAGATACACCACATTTTATTTATCTATTGATTAGTTGATGGACATTTGGGTTGTTTTCACCATTTGGCTGTTATGAGTAATGCTATGAACATTGTGTATAAGTTTTTGTGTACAGAACCAGATCTGAGCCGGACCTGATTGAAATATTGGCAGAGCCAAACTTGACTGATCGAAGCATTAACAAAGCCATGCTTGACTGTGTTGCAGATCCTGTGGCCAAAGCATTGGCAAAACCATGCTTGGCTGTGTAGCAATCTTCCAAGAACAGAGAAGCAAAACAGTTAACAGTCAGCTGCTTCTCATTTAGCATAGATAATCGGGTACAGACAG
>NW_011888869.1:3084282-3098294 GCF_000151845.1 Pteropus vampyrus
TTATAGTTTTACAGCTGAAATAATTTATCAGTCTGATTCATTCAAGGAATTTTTAATGGAACCCTAAGAGAAGATAAGTAGAAGCATGTTGCTGCCTATAGCTTGATTATATAGACAAGCTGGGCAACTTAAAAGGGAAACAAGGAAAACTAGAGCTTGCTGCCATCTGTTTCATATTTTTATTGTTCTGGTCACAGTTCTGTGAATACTGCAGTAACTACTCTTATCTATCACAGTATAATTTCATGACTGTGGACTGAATTCATCAGTATTGAGGGATGAGGCTGACAAGGATTCAAAATATGGTCTATCTGGCAAGAAGAGAACACCACGGGGACATTGGCATGGCACCTACTAGTTCTTTCCAAGGACATGATCGAAAGATAGTTGGACGAGCCGCACCACCCACACTTCACAGGTGGCTAACGAATAAATGCATCAATCATCATTGGACAGGCTAGCAGATTTCATGATATTGGAAACGAACTGTGCATGACTATTTTTCAAGTTTAGAAACATCTAGGAGCTCATTCTTTGACATTAAAAAAAAAAAGACTTTATTAAATTTATTTTCAAAGGAAGAAAGTAACCTAATGTGAGAGGTGGTAAAATGCTGTATATTGTTTCTGCTGCTAATTTTCTCAACATTGGCAAAGCAAATGGCTTATTTTGAAATTTCGAATGACTGTATTCTATTTTACACAAGTTATATAATATGGTTAATAAAGTGCTTCTAAGTTTAACAGAATTGCGATTCCAGTAAATAATAAAGATTTGTTGCACTTTTTGCTAAAATTAATGTATTTCAATCTGTTTACACATGTATTTGGTCGTGATTTGACAAATTTGACATGTATGTCTGGTTTTAATACAACAGAATTAAGAGAATTAATTAAATTATTTAGTCTAAAATCACTTAGAACAGTGGTTGCAATAATATGCAATGGATAAATATATGACAAATGTTTGACTTAAAGGTCAAAAAACATACAGTATTAAGCAAAAATAAAAAGACATAAAAGTTTCCCTTCCTCTTTAGAGCTATTCTATATTCTACAATTCAATTAAAAAAAAAAATAACACCTTTGTTATAGCATGAAGCATATCGGTACTTCTTTTTTATCACCAAATGATTTCTTTATTGACAAATAATAATCCGAGGTTGAGATACACCACATTTTATTTATCTATTGATTAGTTGATGGACATTTGGGTTGTTTTCACCATTTGGCTGTTATGAGTAATGCTATGAACATTGTGTATAAGTTTTTGTGTACAGAACCAGATCTGAGCCGGACCTGATTGAAATATTGGCAGAGCCAAACTTGACTGATCGAAGCATTAACAAAGCCATGCTTGACTGTGTTGCAGATCCTGTGGCCAAAGCATTGGCAAAACCATGCTTGGCTGTGTAGCAATCTTCCAAGAACAGAGAAGCAAAACAGTTAACAGTCAGCTGCTTCTCATTTAGCATAGATAATCGGGTACAGACAGGCCTTGGGAAATTATTGCTGCCAGCAAGTTTCAAGTCCTGAGAAGAAGACTCCCACTCCCTCCTCAGCCTTCAAAAGCATATAATAAACACATTGAGCTTGCCTCGGTGTCACTGGAACTCCATCCGAGTGCAGTGTCCCACCTGGCCCCAGCTTCTGTATATACTTTCTCTTTGTTTTTCTCAATCCTCCGTCGCCCCTCTCTGGTTAACTCTCTAGTCGTGCAGGTCGCGGTATTTTTGTGTAGCATATGTTTCCATTCTCTTTGCATATACCTAGGAGTGAGTCTTGCTGGATCTGATGGTAATTCTGTGCTTAACATTTTGAGGAACCTGTAAAGTATTTTTCAAAATATCTTATATTTCCACCAGCAATGTATAAATATATGAGGGATCTATTTTTATACATCCTTATCCGTACTTGTTACTGTAAGTCTTTTTTTTATTTTTCAATCCTAAGGACATGGAATAGTATCTCATTATGTTTTGATTTGTATTTCTATAATGATTAATAATGTTGAGCATTTTTTGGTGTGTTTATTGGACCTTTGGGTATATATATATATTTTAAAAATGCCTATTCAATTCTTTTGACAATTTTTAAATTGGGTATTTGTCCTTTTTTTAATTAACTTTATTTTTTAGAGCAGTGTTAGGTGCACAACAAAATTGAGAGTAAGGTACAGAGATTTCTCACACTCTGCCCTACACATGCATAACTTCCTCGATCATCAACATCCCCCACCAGAGTAGTACATTGGTTAAAACTGACGTACCTACATGGACACATCATAATCACCCAAAGTCCAGAGTTTACGTTAGTGATCACTCTTACTGTTGTACATTCTATGGGTTTGGAAAATCTGTAATGGCATGTATCCATCATTATGGTGTCATACATTATATTTTCACTAACCTAAAAACCATCTGTGTTCCATCTGCTCATCTTTCCTCTCTCCGAAGTCCCTGACAATCGCTTATCTTTTTATTGTCTCCATAGCTCTGCCTTTTTCAGATTGTCATGTAGTTGGAATCATACAGTATGTATTTAGGCTTGGATTGGCTTTTTTCACTCGGTAATACTAAGGTTCTCCCATTTTTTTTTTTTTATGGCTTGATTGCTTATTTTTGCTTAGTGATGAATAATATTCCATTGTCTACACAGTTTATCCATTCACTTACTGAAGGACATCTCAGTTACTTCCAACTTTTAGTAATTATGAATGAAGTTTCTACATACCTCTATGCATAGGTTTTTCTTGTGGACATAAGTTTTCAGTTATTTGTTTTTTTATTTTTTAAGTTGTAAGTGTACTTTATATATTCTGGATAAAAGTTTCTTATAAGATATACAGTTTGTAAATATTTTCTCTACTTTTATGGGTTATCTTTTCACTTTCTTGATGGTGTCCTTTGAAAAGTTTTTGATCTTGAAGTCCAATTTATCTATTTTTCTTTATTATTTGTGCTGTGTGTAAGAAATCATTATCTAATTCAAGGTTACAAAAATGTATTTCTATGTTTTCTTCTAGGAATTTTGTAGCTTTAGCTCTTATATTTAGATCTTTGATCCATTTGAGTTAATTTTTATGTATGGTGTGAGGTACAGTTCCAACTTTATTCTTTTGCATGTGGATAGCTAGTTATCCTAGCACAATTTATTGAAAAGATTATTCTTTCCCCATCGAGTTATCTTAGCAACCTTGTAAAAAATTGACAATAAGTTTTAAAGGTTTTTTTGGGGGGGGGGATGCTCAATTCTATTCTGTTGCTCTATAGGTCTATCTTTATCACATTGTCTTGATTACTGTTGCTTTGGATTATATTTTGAAATCTGGACTAACAAGTCATTTAATTTTGTTTTCTCTTCAATAGTTTTTGGTTATCTTTGATACCTTACATTTATTTTCATATGTATTTCAGTATCAATTTTTCATTTCTGCAAAGATGCAGCAAAGATTTTGATAGAGATTACATTGAATTTGTAGATTAGATTGGGAAGTATCACCATCTTAGCAATATTATGTCTTCTGTTCCATGATCATGGGATGTCTTTCTATTATGTAGGACTTCTTTTAATTTCTTTCAATAATGTTTTATAATTTTTGTGTAAGTTATGCATTTAAAAAAAATTATTTCTAAGTATTTTATTCTTTGTTATTATAAATGGAATTGTTTTCTTAATTTTATTTTTGAATTGTTCATTACCAGTATATAGAAATACAACTGATTTTAATATATTAATCTTATATCCTACAATCTTGCTGACCCATTTATTAGTTCTAATAGTTTTTTTAGTAGATATATTAGGATTTTCTATACATTCATGCATATAGAAAATCTTAATGATGAATACAAGGTTAAGTGATTTTGTCATTGTGTGAACAGTATAGAGTGCACTTACACAAATGTAGGTGCTACTGTACACCTAGGCTATATGGTATAGCTTATTTGTCCTAGACTTCAAGCCTGTACAGAACGTTACTATACTGAATACTCTAGGCAATTGTAACACAATGGTAAGTATTTGTGTTCCTAACATATTGAAGTATAGAAAAGATTCAATAAAAATATGGTATAAAAGATAAAAACTGGTACATGTGTATAGAGCACTTAACGTGAAGGGAGCTTACAGGATTGAAGTTGCTCTGGGTGAGTCAATAAGTGAGCAGAGAGTGAATGTGAAGGCCTAGGACATTACTGTGCACTGCCGCAGACTTTACAAACACTCTACACTTAGGCTACAGAAAATTTATTTAACTTTTTTCTTTCCTTAATAATATATTATCCTTAGCTTATTATAACTTTTTTACTTTATAAACATTTTAAATGTTTTAATTCTTGTGTGATAACACTGAGCTTAAAAGACAAACACATTATACAGGTGTACAAACATTTTCTTTCTTAATATCCTTTTTCCATGAACTTTTATCTATTGTTATTTTATTTTATTTTTTTACTTTTAAACTTATTTTTCTTAAAAATTAAGACACGAACACACGCATTAGCCTAGACCTACTCATAGTCAGGATCATTAATATCACTATCTTCCACCTCTGCATCCTGTCCCACCGAAAGTTCTTCAAGGTCACCCATGGAGCTGTCATCTCCTATGATAACAATGCCTTCTCGTGGAATACCTCTCGAAAGATCTGCCAGAGGCTCTCCTTGAGGAAGTGTCACTCTTTTCAGAAATATGTATATGGTGTTTTGCTTGGTTTGTTTCTTTTTTTTTTTCATCATAGATTTCTTTTCTGAAGAAACTTGTTTCTGAATATTTTATGCTCATAAGGAGTTATCTGAAAATATTAAACAAAACCATGTAAATTATTTTTGAAAATCAGCGTTCGTTATGTCAATCTATACTCCCTACTGATTAAGTACTTCTTTGGAAGGAGGAGGAGGAGGAGGAGAAAGAGAGAGAAAGAGAGAGAGAGAGAGAGAGAGAGAGAGAGAGAGAGAGAGAGGCTACTGAAGTCTGAGTAGATATGGAAATATCTCCATTAATATGCTTCAAACTCTCTGAGCCAGACTGAAACTGATGACTTGATTATATTTGTCAGGTTAATATCTAAAGACTATAGATTGTGAAAGATAGTGAAGCAGTTATGCAAATTTATGTATAAAAATAAAAATCTCATATGTGCCTGGAGAGGTTTCCAGCCAAAATGCTAATGATATAACAATACTTAGCATCTTGACAGATTTTAATCAAAGAACTAAAAATGTATTTCAAATTTACTACTTGATAAATAAGAGTAGGCAATATTATTTTACTGTTATAAATTTCAAAAGTGTCTACATTTTAATTGAACAAAAATATATAGATAATAATGAAATCTTTGAAAGGGAAAACAGCAGAAAACACCTAAAATAAACTTTATAGGATTTAAAAACATCTTAGTGTGTTTGCCACTCAAATTCAAAAATTTAATTAAAATTTAAAAAAAAAAAATCTCAGTGACCCAATTGAATCAAATGTATGAACAAAACTGCATGTAAATTTGAACACTATGAACATTTTAAAGATTATTCTATTCCATACCACGTATATTTTAATATATAAGATATAATTTTAAAAATTTAAAATAGTGGGAATTTTAGATTATGTGAACAAAATATGGTTGCCTCTTTAAGGAGCTTAAAACAAATGGGGGAAATAAAACTAATTCATGGCTCTAACATTAACCATGTGTTAAAGAGCTCCAAAAGAGACAACTTGAGGAGACCGAAGAGGAAATAATTATCTGTGATTGGCTTTATAAAGGACAGTCGAGCCAGATTTTGAAGTATATGTAGGATTTCCCAAGTCTATACTGGAGGAAGTAAATTTAGGGGATAATAAAATAATGTTATGAACTGCCAGAATATGGAGCGTGATAAGTGAAATGGTAGGGGCTAGACTGAAGAGGCAGGTCAAGGTCAGACTAAAGTGAGAATGTTTTCTTGGGGTCATGAGGAACGACTGAAGCACTCTGAGCATGACAGTGACAAAATTATGTTTGATTTTTAAATCTTTTTTCACAAGATCAATATTATAAATCTGAGATAGAAAAGACAGGAATAAAACTAGTTTGTTGGGGGGGCGTGATAATTTTTGTATTGAACAGAGAATTAAAAATTCTTGGTACAGAGTCTACGAAGTTATTTTCTTAAGCCACACCTTTACCTCCCTCACCCTGTTTTTTTTTTTTTTTAAGTTCAGAAATTGAGAACTCCACACATAAACTAGTAATGTATGTGCCCAAATCCACACAGCAGATCAGTTGTATTTTGAGGTGTTGATGGAATGTTCCAGTGGAGAGTTCTCTCTGGAGGCCAGAAACATAAATATAGACCTAAAAAAAAAAATTGAGAGTTAGACTTATAGATTTGGGATTCTCATAGAATTTAAAGAACACTCAATTGGGAGTGAGGGATATGTAAGAATAAGGGCTGAAAATAAAAGATAAATTATTCAATGAAAGGTAGACATGTAAGGCAAGTAAGAAAGCATGATTTAATAATTGGACAGCTATTTTGACATAGAGGCCCCGAGAGAGATTTGAACTGTCCAAATCTGAACTCAGATGCTTCCTTCATTCTTCCTTTATTTTACATCTGGGATCCATGAGACAAACATTCTTATTTGGTGTTTCCTAAGAACATTACGTGCTTGTTCTCTTTCTATTTTCACAAAGATTCTATTAGCTAACTATTTTTATTATTCTCATTTTATAGATGAGTAAACTAAAACATAGGAAGTTTGAGGAGCTTGCCCAAAATTGCACAGTTTATGAATGGAATAGCTGGGATTGAAGCCTGTTCATTCTGATTTCTGGAACCCATCCTTTTAAATACCAAGTTCTCCTGCCCATCATTGCCTCTGTTTTGTCATTTTTCTCCTGATATTCACTATATTTATGTTTATACCAAGAGACATGAATCTTATGCGTATGAAAGATCTAAGAGGGAAAAAAATCAGTGTCACTAAATAAACTTGTTTTGTTTTCTTTGTCCTACAGAGAAATACATAACATTGTTTATCTGTTTTATATAAATAACACAAAACTTTGATTACGTTTAAAAATTTTTAATAAGTTTTATTTCTATGCATGGGCAGAAAAATTAACAGGAATAAAATGAAGGAGAATGGAAGAAATAAAAAAGAACGAAAACAAAGAGAATTAGAAAAATAAAAAGAGAAAAAATAATTGAGAGAGAAAAAACAGGCTTAACGGGAAATTTGTAAACTAAAATTTATTGAACTACTACTGTGTATCAGCTACACAGCATGTTGTGGCAACATCTATTGGTTTCCCACTCCTAACCAGTTCCTACTTTCCCTGCTATCATAGTTCATCCAATAGATAGAGACTAAAATTGCCAGATACTAGTTTTTCTAAGTACCTTAACAACTGTGAAATGGGTATGTGACCAACTCTTGGCTAGAAGACAAAGACATAAAGAGATATATGAAGAGAAACCAAGCTTCTTACTTATTTGCAGTTATGTGGCAGTCGAATCTGGCATTTTGGCCACTTTATAATTGCAAAGGTTCCAATCTAAAGATGAAAGCCAAGAGAAATATGAAAAAGCTTCAGTTCTTCATAAGATCATGGAGCCACTAAATTAACCAACTCCATAGTTATCTAATCCCTAGGCTCCTTGAGTAATAAGATAATGCATATAGTCATTGTTTTAACCTCTTTTAATGAAGTCTACAGTTAGTTGCAGCTGAAAGGATCTTAGTCTCACTGACACTCATGTAATCCACTAAATATAAAGATACATATTCATGATGATCTACAGAGATTGCTTTGGTGCTGGTAATGCTTCCTCCTTTGAGTTGCTCTTACACAGTGGGGTTAAGGGGGAATTTGCTTGTTACCGAGGTCACTCATTTAACCCATCTTGCTAGTCCTTTGTTCATCTTAGATGGATGATAGTGCAACAGCCACAGCCTGAGTCGGGCAGAGACCCTTCAGGGAGGACAGTCTGTGTCACAACAGGCTACTTACCACTGATATGGGCAGAGGTAAGAACTTTGGATGAGGGAATCTCAAATAAATTGCACAGGAGGGAGAAAATGGATATCAGATGTGGTGCTGAGGTGTGCTGGTTACTTCAGGAAAAAAGGCCCAGCAGAACTTATATTACTAAGAGGCTGTGAGTGGTCCAAGGGGCAGACTGAGGCAAATGCTTTCATGTACTGCTCAAATTTCTCTTCAGAACTGAAAGACTTATTTCCCTAGGTTGCGGCAGTTGCTGCTGAAATACAGGTCCCAGCTCTCGACCTTCTCAGCAAACTACCTCCACTAAAGGCAGTTGCCAAGCCCAAGGTCATGCCCCTTCTCGACACAGCCCGCAGCCCATGACTTGGAGGAGAAAAGGCCCTGCTCCCTCACTCTAATATAGGACAACTCAGAAGAATTATCCTAACTTCAGAGATGCCAGTAGGGTCTAGTAGGGTCCAGTGAGGCCTTCATGGAAACAGCATTGCAGTCCAGTGTTTCCTTCTGCCTGATCCTCTTTCCTTCCTCAGGTGTTTATCCCAAGACCACATTATGATAAACTACTTGCACACTAATTTCAGTCCCAGAGACTGCTTCCTAGGGAACTCAATCTGCAACATCTGGTCTGAAATCAGAGAAGGCCTTTATGAGGAAATGACCTTGGCTGATGAGTTTTGCAGAATGAATACAAATAAACCAAAAGAGGAGGCCAGAACATTTAAGTCTAAGGCAGTGGTTCTCAACAGAAGTAATTCTCACACATATCCTCTTACCCCTAGAGAGCATTTGGCAATGTCTGGAGACATATTTTGGTTGTTAGAACTAGTGGTTGCTACTGGCATTTATTTAACTAGAAGCCAGGAATGCTGCTAAACATCTTACATACACAGAATAGCCCTCCACGGCAAAGAACTATCCAGTACAAAAGGTCAGTGCTGAGGTTGAGAAACCCTGGCCTAAGGGAAGGGTATGTGGAGAGATTCTAAAGTGGGAAGGCACATGGAACAGCTGAGATATTAGAAGCGTAATTTGTCTGGAACACACTGAACGGCAGGGAGTAGAGGCACGTGAAGACACAGAGCAGGCTGTGTAAAGGAGGTTGATTTTTATATTAATAGAAAGCCATTGAAAATCTCTACACTCGAGACAAATATGGTCAGGGGTATGTTTTTAAGAAGTCACACAGTCTGGTAACAGGTAATTGGAGTTAAATGGGACTGGAGTGAGAAGGAGAGGGTGTCTGAAGATCACGTGAAATATGATGGCTTGATTAGCGCCATGTCAGTGGAGAAAGAGAAAGTTTTTGAAAATATTTACAATGAAGTAATAAAACTTAATCACAGGTTTGAGAGGCAACATGTCATGTCTAAGTACATAGCCTCTGGAGCCAGAGGGCATGGGTTCAAATTCCAGCTTTGCTATGTACTATCTTTGCAACCTTGAACAGTTTGTTTTATGTCCCTATGCCTTGGTTTTTGACCTGCTGATGTAACTATGAAATGAGTCAATTATTGTAAAGTGCTTAGGTGTGCCAGACATATTGTAAATGATATATAAATCTTCTTAAATAAATCAAATAAGTACAAAGATGCAGGTGTCTCCAAGTGTCCTGGCCTTTCTAATTCGTGTGGCTGGCAGATGATTATGCCATTCACTGAGCTGAAGAATCAGGAGGAGAATCTTTTGGTTTTGTTTTTCCTTGAGAGTTGGAGGAGTGTGCAGGGTCATGGGCAGGAAAGCACTCTATCACAGAAACATGGAGAAGTGGAGTGGTCAAAACTGCTGAGATGTCAAGATGACAGGAGAAATAGAGGTCAGTTTTTAAAGGTATATCCTGAATATAGTCTAAAGAATAAAAAAATGACATCTTTTGCTAAACAGATCACTTTGCCATTAACCAGGAACTTCCAGTAAATATTTCCTCCTCAACCTTGCATTGCAATGAATAAGATGTTCTAGGCTTGATTCTCCTTCTTTCCAAGAGGGAATTAAGCAGTCAGCTAATAATATCGATCCAATTACCTTTTACCACTTTGTGACATTAACTCTTACCAGTTTGGGTTATCAAACAAACTAAGGAATTCTACCAACAATATATTGAGAATTCCATGAACTCTGAAGACAATTTTAAGTCTCAATGTTAATATTTATCTTATTCTTATTAAAAAACAATTGTTTTAATCTTCTCCTTCCTTCAGATGTGTAACCACCTTGCACTATACAGCACCAGGATGGTAACAGAGTAAATTAGAAAATAATAATATTTGTAAATATTATTTCACCTAGGTGCTTGGAAGCAAATATAAATTTGCAAAGGTGTCTGTCCATATGGCGACATGAAACAAAAATACATTAAAGGTGCAATTATCCATAATCGTAATGCAATTTTTGTAGGTTAAGGACTACCTAAATCAGCCCGAAATTTCTTAGCACAAAGAGCTAAGTATCTTTGCTTTTTCCTCAACTGCTTATTTAGAGCATGTTTTTTTGAAACGAGGGGAAAGATTGGCAGAAACATTGTCTCTGGCAACATCTTCTAATTCTTTACTTCGACAAACTCATTAGGTTAATTGCATGGACTACCGATATGAATATTTTTTTAGAAAGCCACATAGGGCTTGAGGAGCTTGTTTTGTGTGTTACAATCCTAGAATAGAAAAAAAGAAAGCTCAGTGCTAAATTTGAAGTGTTAATTGCATAGAGGAATATAGAAGTTGATTTACTTGTATAAGGAGTCTAATTGTGGGATTTTGTAAATTTACACAAGGTAAGAAAAAAGAATATTGCTTCCTATGTTCCCTGGAGCATAAAGTCAATCATCATTGGCCATTTATATCCTTATATTTTACACAAATTTTTAAGTTTAAAAAGTTTTAATAAATATTTTCTTATTTGGTTCTCAAAAGAGCCTAATGCTGTAGATATTGAGAGACATTATGACTATTTTACAGGTGTGGTAACCAAGAATTAGATGTGAAGTTCACATAGCAAATAATAGATACAGTACACATTGGAACTTAAGCCTTCTAAATCCAGGACCAGAGCTATTTCACACCACTCTGACTCCCATTATACATGTTTCTTCATTTGATTCAAGAACCTGGGACCTTCTAAGAGAAGCCCAAAGGCCTGATTAGGTCACCACCAACAACTGTACTTGTACTTTTGGAAATATCTTAGAACATCTTAAATGTGGTGGTCCAGGGCCAGTTCAAGTTAAAGTCCTTGTCATTCTATTTTTTGCTAATATTTCATTTTAAAGTAGCAAATATTTTGAGGTACCTACACATTACATGGGTACATTTAGTTTACCACGTAATTTATGAGACATGGTAGCAAAATATTTCCTTACTAGCTACATGAATTGAAATGTCGTGCCTCAGGTATGGGCAAGATAGAGACCTGCCACTTGTAGCCCCAAGTCTCAGTAGCAAGGCAGTGATTATGTAGGACTGAAGTCATTCTTATTTTTAGGGTCATTGAAAAACTGTCCATTGAGGGAAAAGGCCACATCTGCTTCAACATTGCATATGCAAACTGAGTACCGTGTCTGGGACATATTATTCACTGAGTAAATATTTGTTAAACAAATGAATTATTCTCAGCAGGCCTCCAACACTCATAAAAGACCATATACCCTTTAACTCTCAATTTCACGATGACCTAATCAGTCAAAAGGTATTGAGTACCTTTTAGATGCCGAACTATTTTAGGTGCTAGGGATACATAAGTGAAAAAAATTGTTGAATTTATCGTCTAGTGCCAAGAGGCAGAGATAAATAAGACAAAAAATTAAAGCACTAGATGGTGATAACAGCTAAGAAATAATAAGTCAAAAGATGGAGATAGGAGTGTTAGATTCATTTATGTATAGTAGGCAGAGTAGCAAAGAACCTCTTTAATCTTTGGAAACTATTGTTATCTCAATTTCATGCTTTCAGTCACTAAACTGAGTAACTTGAAATTCACATCCTTTTCTAATTTATAGGCTTGTACTTGAATGCTTATTTTTTACTAGGCATTGTATATATACATAAATGTCATAGAATTTGTCATCCAAGAACTTCTATTTTAAAGGATATACCCTAATAATAGCTTTGTGACATTTGGTACACATTAGACTCCTGTTGTTGGGATGGTGTCCAGGTCAAGCTTTAGAGGCACACAGTCCCAAACAAGCTAAATCTTCTGACAGTAAAGACCTTACATTTTAATTTTAAACTATTCATTTAATTCTTCGGAAGAACTGAAAGGGTTATAAAAGAATTCAGAATTTAAATTTTTGAGGTTCCTCCCTTACCATTACATTCATGATTATCATTCAGCGTGTTGTTTCTCTTCTAATCTGTAATTATCTCAGTCAGCGCAGGCTGCCATAACAAATACCATAGACTGGGTGGCTTAAACAACAGAAATTTATTTCCTCACGATGTTGGAAGCTGTAAAGTCCAAGATCAAGGTGCCAGCAGAATCATTGTCTGGTGCGGACTCTCTTCACGGATTGCAGATAGCCACCTACTTTCTATGTCTATACACAGCCTGTCCTTGGTACATGCATGGGCGGAGAGAGAGAGAGATTGACCTATTCTTATAAGGTCATTGATTCTATTGGATTAGGATCTCACCCTTATGAACCTCATTTACCCTTACTTATATCCTAAAAGCCCTCAATTATATCCTAAAAGTTCCAAATACAATCAGACTGGGGACTAGGGCTTTAAAATATGGATTTTACAGGGATGCTTTCAGTTCATAGCAATAAGAAAACAAATTTTGAACATACTGCTTTAAAAAAGAATGCATACAATTATTCAACCAGTATTTATTGAGCATCTCTTATGTGTCAAACACTATTCTAAGCATTTAGTTTATATTGGTGAAAAAAACAAAGAAATGTACAATTGGGCAGGAAATATTTTTAAAAGAATTTTAGTAATCTGAATTATTGAATGCCAGATGATAGTTTTCATATCTCTTACTGAGGTCTTGCTTAATAATAAATGATTTTTAAAATATCAGCAAAAGGTAAAAATCAGACACCTTGCAAAAAGCCAGGCATTGCTAAAAGTACTATATAAAATATGCCAAAATATAAAGAAAAGTTGCTAAATATCAAATTTTACATCACAGAACTTCATCAGAATAAACTGGTTTATGGAGCCATGATTTACGAAAACAAGTTTTCTTCAGTGAAGAACTTCACTGAACAGTATTTCAGAGCATTTTTCCAGCAGGCACAAATAGTATTAGAAAGTCATGATGGGAACGAGAAATAAATAGCAGTGAAATGTTACATTTGGAAATGAGCAGATCAGCCTAAGAATAACAGTGAAATAGCAAGTGAACTTTTAAACTATTATTTAAAATAGTTTAAAAAAGGAATTAAATACATTCAAAATGCTTATTTTATTTTGTCACAAAGGCTCTAAAAAGGTATTTAAGCTGAGATAAGTAAAATCAGAAATAATAAATTTTTAGGATTTTTTTCCTCTTTTCTAAAATTTATTTTTCAATAATAATTAACATACAATATGTTTCAGGTGTACAATGTAGTGATTATACATTTATATGCCTTATGAAGTCATCGCCCCATAAATCTAGTACTCGTCTGGCACCATATACAGTTATTATAATATTATATTCCCTATGCTGTACTTTACATTCCCGTGACTATTTTTATAGTTGGCAATTTGTACTTCTTAATCCCTTTTGCCTTTTCACCCACCCACCCCCCAATCCCCTTCTCATCTGGTGACTATCATTTGTTCTCTGTATCTATGGATTTGTTTGTTTTGTTTGTTTGTTTATTTTGCTTTTTGAATTCTACATATAAGTGAAAGAATAAATCTTTAAGATAAGATTTTCTTTAAAATCAAGCTGTATTATTAATAATTACAGAGCATTTAACAAAAACAATAATTAACAACATATACTTAAATGTCATAATATTGTACCAAATTCACTTCTAAACAAGATCAGTTAAACAAACAAAAAAAATGACCAATTTTGTCAAATGTGTTCTTAGG
>NW_011888869.1:3099584-3107377 GCF_000151845.1 Pteropus vampyrus
CAAGTTTTTATTTTTTAAATACAAAATCAAATATGAAGGTTATGTTGCTCCAAAGTTAGCCCAGTTTTGCTCATTAAAAATAAATCCCTTGAAAATTCGCAAAAAGAAAAAATTTCTGACAGTTTCTGACGTATCTGTTAATCTGTTGCAATATTTTCTACTGCATGACTTTCAGTTTTAGATAACAAAAAACAGGCAGGAAATCATGGATGAATTAATAAAGAGACCTTTCTGGAGAAAAGATTGTACTTATTAAAAATCGAATTTTCACTAAAACTTCAGCCAAGATGGTGCCAAGATTCCCAGTCACATGTCACATGATCGTTGGCTCCTAGAAGGGATGAACTCTCTGGTGGTGTTAGGGTTATAGTCCAATAATAATTTGTTATGAGTCAAAAAAAAAAATAGTAGAATGTTTCTGAATGTGCTGTGTTATCTTCCTTCATGTTTATTTTGCATTCACTGTTTAATAGCATTGCCTCAACACATTTTACTTATATCATCTCTGACCTTAAATATTTTCAATCAAATTATTTCCTATAAATACCCCCCATGCCTTTTCACTTTTAGGGTGTTATTAAACTGCACAGGTAGCCACTTAGGAGAAAGGAGTAGGATGACTCAAATTAATCCTGCTGAGATCCATGCTTTCTAAATTTCCTTTGCATTTTTTCCTAAAATTTTGTTCTTTAAACTTACAAAGAATTCTTTTAAAATCTCATTTCTAAAACTAACAAAGCTAATTCACAAATACTGGAAATACTTGGGTGAGGATAGAGTTTAATCACACCAAATGAACAACAATGACAACAGTAAACCTGAAGTGACAGCAGCGGATGGCTGGCCTGGACCAGTTAGTCAGAGCATGCAGCGGTTAGGGACATGCTGACTTAACAGTGCGGAAAACAGCAGGCGCACTGCCAGGAAGAAGGGGTGTAGCCGCCAAGAGCAATGACACTCGGAAAGATGCCTTCAGAGTCTGTACTGTGAGGAGGAAAAGTTGCTGGTCATCCCAGAGACTCTTGTTCCCACATGGTAGCTATTTCAATCAGCAGGGTTATTTCTACATTAAAAAAAAAAAAAAAAGCAATGAAAGGGACAAATTTTATACACATTTATTTTTATTTGCTGCCTAGTCAATAATAGTTTGTTTGTTTTTTTCTGAGAAAATCTAAGCTGGTTTCCCCCCCCCACCACCCCATTTTGTTTGTTTTTTTAAAAAGTGGGAGAAGCAAGCCATGTGTCATTTGGGTGGCTTGCTGAATAGAACCAGGGCCTACCCTGAGCATTTTTAGGGTCACATTTTAGGATATTTAATAGTCTCATTGTAACCTCTGCTACTCTGTGGCAAGTTATAAATAAAGCAGTCAATTAAATGGTTTTACAATATTGCAGGCCACTCTAAGGCAATTTATCCTACAAATCAATTTCTAGCATTTAACAAAATTAGGACAATACTAGCAAAATATGACACCCAAAATAAAGTTTATAAACTTTAACTGCTCCCTCTTTCTTCTATTTTTTCATATTTTATAGTCTTTTCTAATTTCCCAAATCAGCATTATATCTTTCTCCTCCATTCCTGCAACACTTAGTTTATGTTTCTATTTTGATATTAATATAATTCTGTCTTAACTCCACCATATGATAAAAAAATCTTCTCTTATAAAAGTAACCAATGACCCATCAATGAGAATTGCCAAGGCCATGTTCATGCTCATCTAACTCAAGGATATTTTCTCAGGATTTGATCTTGTCACTTTTGGTCTATATTTTTCATTGTCACTTTCTTTGCTCTCCATCGAATTTACCTGATTATAGTATCCAACGGATAAGTGTGTGTAAGAAATGGTTCTGGGGACCATTATGTAGTAATCCTATGTGTATATATTACATTTGCAATTCAAAATTAGGTGTCTTGAGGTGTAAAATTGGCCTTAGCTAAAAGAGGAATATAAAAAAAAAGCATTGAATATGTACTGCAATTTCATAGACAGTCTCCTAAAAATACAGCAACTATAAAATCAATAACAGATTCTAGAGGAACTGAACTGAAAACTCAAATAATGCTGGTCAGCAATGAGTTATCTGGTCTATAAGAGCAAACAAAAAAAGGAAAAATGAAGGCTTTACGGGAGGTGACCACATCCAAACCCCCTCAGCCATGTGTAATGTTAGGGAGACTATAGAAGCCGCTTTTTCATATTACAAGCAACAGGCTTTACTTTGAGCGGCAAAGTTGACCCAGAAAGATGAGAGAGAGAGAAAGAGACAGAGACAGAGACAGAGAAAGAGACAGACAGAGAGAGGGAGGGAGAGAGAGAGAGGAGAGAAGGAGGAAAAGAGGAAGGGAGGGAGAGAGGGAAGGAAGAGGAAAGAAGGAGAGAGGGAGAAAGGAAAAGAAAGACTTTTGATATTGGCATAGATATTGACTAAAGAGAATTTTGAAATATGCTTTTGAAATATTCTATCTATCACCATGGATGTCGTAGGTAATGGTCGTATATTTTGACACCAATGGTATTTTCTGGAAATGATGGCACTCTGTCATTGAACAGTTTGCATGTGATTACAACTCAAGCGATTGATTTGTAGAAGTTTTATGGTGACGGATAACACATCCCTGTGTACTTTATTATGCTTTCATCAAACATTTATTGCTTCCTTTGTTTCTAGTAATGGTAGGGCACCAGGTTGCACAAGATACAAACAAACAGATAATACACACGCTCTTAGAAGGAGTAGTAGAAGTGACTGATTTTGCTTCTTGGTATAGGTGAAAAGCTAGAAAAAGGAGGAGCAGCCTGACCTCGTTTCAAGAATGATTAGTTTGCCAAGTAGATGGAAATGGGTGGGAAAAGAGATTTTCCAGATAGAAGGAATGAGTACAAAGGCCCAAAGGTGTGGAAGGATAGGAATGGCCAGAGAGCCGTAAGTAGAAAAATTTCGCTGGAGCACAAAGTTCAATGGAGAGAATTGCTACCGCAAGGGAAGTTTGAAGTAGTCAGGAGCCAAACATGAAGGGCCTTGTATTTGGAATTAAAGAATTGGACTTTATTTTGCTGGCTAAGTGTTTCTGTTTAATGTATAAAAGAATCAACTGGACAGCTTGTTAAAATGTCCTACTCTTAAAAATTCCGATTCAGTAGGTCTAGGGTGAGGTCCAGAAAACTATTTTTGGTAAAAATCCTCAGCGACATTTTTGAAGGTAGTTTTTGTTGATACCTTGAGAAAACAGCTATAGAAACTAGGGGATGTTGAGGCACTCTAACGAGAAGTAGAACATTCTGCAGGATAACTTAGCATGGGGAAGAGAAGGAAATTGGACATGTTCAATTTGATCTGACAGCCCAATTTTTTGTAAAACCCTTGGTCTGAGGTTAAGGAGACCTGGAATTCTCATTTGGCTCCATTACTGACTAACTATGTTTCTTCAGAGTAGTAATCTAATTTATCTGACTCTCATTTGCATCTTTTATTAAAGAGTAATATTATGAACCTTTCTTTTAAGTAGATAAATAATAAAGCTAAAAAGTGCTTTAAAATATTTATGCTTTATGAAAGTTGTATGATTGTAAACTATGTAAATGTTGTAGAACTGGCTAAATTAAAGGTATTACCCAAATTCGAGAATATGCAGTATTAATGGATACCAGGTAACGCTTAAGTTTATGCTTTTGAAAACATTGTCATTCCTTTTCTACTCTTAAATATTAAAGCAGTCTTTAAGAAAAAGAGTACATAATTGCTTGTTCTAGTTAAAAAATCAAGATAAGCATTTTTCTCATTTACTTTATTATTTATGTTCCATTTTTAACTGTAAAAGATATTCATTTTAATTATTTGTAATAAATTTTAAATGCTCCAGTAGTTTCACTGCAACAACTCTTAATGATTCATTAGTAACGCATTGTCATACAAAGAATATCCTCTTGCCATTATCAATATTGCTTATTCTTTCTAAACCATTGGTTCATCTTATAGATTGCCTAGTAGTCTGCAGAACAGTGTTTGATATCAGGCTTTGTGAATACCTATGAAAATATCAAGAGACTGCTTCTTCCACACCTGAATAAAAAACTGAAAATTCAGATTTTTTATTTAACATTCCTTTTAATATACTGAAGTAGCAAAATTGACGACTAGGTTGTTGTTTTTTGTTTTTTGTTTTTTTTACTTAGAATTAGAACCTCTCAGGAACTCGGTTTCTTTTTTCACTTATTTTCAATTAAATAAACTCCCTAGTTTATTTAATTGAATAAATAAATAAATAAATTGATAGATTTCTGTCATTGATCACGAGCAATCACTTAGATTTTTACTAACATACGAAGTTCTCAGTTTCAATGATCTCTGCCAAATTAAAAATAGTAGACTGTGAATTATGTAAAATGAAATGATCATCTCTTTATTTCTTGCACAAAAAATAAAAGCTTCTTCAAATCTTTATTCATACATATTGAAACAATTAATTCAGAAGCCCATTTTCAA
Source organism: Pteropus vampyrus (assembly GCF_000151845.1). Lineage (NCBI taxonomy): Eukaryota > Metazoa > Chordata > Mammalia > Chiroptera > Pteropodidae > Pteropus > Pteropus vampyrus. The sequence goes on from NW_011888869.1 coordinate 3,104,076, forward strand.
AGCGCGAGTTTAAATGAATCTGTGCGATAAAGACCAGACCACTGTTCTCCTACAAAAGTTACTGAAGTTACTGGACTAAAAGTCAGGAAACCTGATTTCTCAGACTAGCTCTGCTGATAACCACCTGTGTGCTCTGAATAAAGCAAGTTATCTTTATTCTCCTTAGTTTTTTTTTTCTTCCATTATAATATCAAAAGACTGGACTAGGCTGCCTCCAATATCCCTTTCAGCTCTAAAATTTTATGATTGTATAATTGGGAATAAAATGTGTTGCCCATCCCTTGAATTAAACATGAATAATGGATCATCTTAGGTCTGGAGAATATGCCTTTAATCTCATGTAACACCTCAGGCTCACGGTATCACAGGAGAGTTATACCAATCACATTTAGCTGCTTTGCTTATATAGCTTATGGCCAGAATTGGTTTGCTTTAGATAACACATTCTGGTGCTGTGCCACTGTTGCTAAGATATATTTTAAATATACATCCTGGTGTAGGGAGAAAGAAGAAAAACATGGAGGTGGTCGGCAAATGATTTCATCTGTCTTTTGAGAGGATTGAGACAATGCTTTAGATAAATCTTTAAATGGCCCACTTTTATGTGCACCTTAAAATTATGAGTTGTTTTGCAGCTTAGTGACTTGGTGAGTCTGAAAAGACACTGGTATCGTTACATGGCTCTGTAAGGATGTTCTGCCCTTGACATTTATGTCTCAGTGCTTTCACAAAAGAAAAAGAAAAAAAGAAAAAAAAAAAGTTTATTGTCATCATCCACAATAGATCAAAAAAGGTCTTATCTAAAGAACCACAATTGAAGGCTGAAGGGATTACAGCTGGAGAGCCCTTTCCCCGAGAGCAGTTGGCTCGCAGGTTAGCTGGTGGAAGTGATCAATTGTTCCCTATGTGCTGGGCATTAACAGGCAGAAAAGCCTGTGGCCTCCAGATGATGCCTCCACCACAACCTGACACCCCACCATTAGATATCCATGTCTTAAAGCCCCGATGACTTTCACTCTTCTGGAGCCCCTTGGAAATATGAAGGACTGAGGCATAAGGAGAGATGCTTAAGAAGCTTATGCTGTAGAGGGTGATTTCTGGGCAACTAGCTGTCAACAGGACAAAAGAGTGGTGAGAACAAAGAGTCCGGAAGGTACTTTGATGGCCAGGCAAGAGAGAAAAGGAGCTGGAAGTATACTACAGGGTTTCAAAGATTTTGCCTGCTTCAGTCATTTCACCAAGGGCCAGCCCTAGCTTATTTTTGGCTTCTTGAATGAGAACTATTCCATTAGCCTATTTTATTTGCTTTTATGATTCTAGGCAATATTCTTATTAGCCACATTCAAATTATCAGGCTTTGCATAATAAACCTCCTTCCTTCATTCCTAGTTTAAGCAGACTTGTTCTGTCTCCCAGTCCGTGTTTATTCAAGAAATGTAACTTGATTTTATGTTTATTAACCAAAAGTCCTTTAGCATCTGATAGATAAGCTTCTGAGAGGGGATTTAAAGCATGTCCCCTGCTGCTGGGCCTCGTTAGGTCTTTGTAACATTGACTAATTCAGAAGGGCCACACTGAGAAAATGCTCTGCCACCATGCAGTCACTCACAGCAGCATACCAGTTAGGAGCTCTTCCACAATCAGGTCACAACAAGAAACTCTCTCCTTCCACCCTTTTCTTCCACTGCCTTTTATTTATCATTATCATGATTACTATTACTATTATTACATGTCCAGCGTCTTCACCAGACTCTAGTGATAGCCTGGACATCATATGTCTTAGTACTCTCTCACCTCACCTGCTACCACCAGTGTCAGGATCAGTATTTGGCATAGGGTCAGCTTTTACTAAATCTTTCTTAAGTAAAAGAAAATGATAAGAGGAAAAGAACATTTCACCATTATTTGAAATAATATCTGAAGGCAAAGGACATTCTCAGTATTTCTCTGTTTCTTAAGGGGGAAAATAAGGCTGACAACTTTGCCCATGATTTTGCTGATTTTGTATGTGATACTCTTGAGTAATGAGGAGCATAGATCCCACAAACAGAAGCTGGAGCTCAAAAAATAGTAGATAATGAGCATTATTCAAACCCACAGGGCTTTACTAACCTTTGCTACCCTGGTTTTGTCCTAGTCTGCCCTTTTTTCTTCTTTCCCTTTGATGTGATTCAGGATCACTTACTCTCTTGTCATTCTGTGTATGTCCCTTGTCCAGGTCATAAAAATAAATGAATAAAAGAGAACAGTAAAGAAGTTACACTGCTAGTAAATAAAAGGTTAACTTGGAAAATGCTGATGTCCAGACTACTTGGCTAATATAAGGACACGAATCATGTACTTCTCCTCCATGTGCCCCTGGGAAAATCCTGGGAGAAAGTGTTGAATTATGGGATTCAGACTGTTTTATCGAAGTGGAACTAAAAACAAAACATAAGGCTCTTGCTGCCAAAGAAAAATGAGAAATACAAATCTTGCCAAAAAAGACACTAAAAAAATAGGAGAACATAATAATAATAAACTCAGGAGTTCAAACTTAATGTCTTCAAATAATTCTATGATTCTAAAGATTTGATATGTTATATTTAGCCATTACCTAGAATTTCCAGTAAGCCACACTTTATAGGTATGCATATTTAAAATACAAGGTATTTGTGGTCAGCCATACCTATGGTTTACAAGTGTTATAGCTTACTGTAACTTGTATAGCTGACAAGTGTTATAGTGTTATAGTCTCATTGCCTTGGGTTTCTGAGCTCTATAGTATCTAATGAACATAAGACAAAGGGTAGTTGTTTTATGTACAGTAGAATTAAATGCTAATTGAGCTTACGTGTACCAGGTACTATCCTATTCCCTATACATATATTGCCTCATTTAATCCGCATGTAATCTTATGAGGTAAGGAATATCATTGCCACATTTTTCAGATACATAAAATTTAAGTCATTCGCCCAAGGTGACACAGATTGTGAGTGGGAGAATTGGGAGCCAAGCCCAGGCTAAAGGCTTAGGAACCCACATTCATAACTACTATTCTTTAAATCAACATGTTTGCAAAATCTTAGACATGGAAGAGTTTAGTACAACCTATAGTTTAAATGAGGGATCTGGGCCTCAGGGTTGGGTCAGAGTCACCAGAGAGTGACATAGCCAGGAGAATAAACCAGCTCTTCGATATGGGCATCCACACCTCCAGACTCACTCTGCAATGAGAAGGTTTTCTCCACACACGAGCCAGTTGTTGTGTTGTCTGAGCATTTTCACGACAGCAAACAAAAGAATATTTGTTTTGAGAAAAA
>NW_011888869.1:3108697-3110262 GCF_000151845.1 Pteropus vampyrus
ATTGGTTGAAGAAGTCACAAATCCTTCAAAAGGAGGGAACATAGACTCCGTTTCTTTATACCTTGTTTTAAAACTGTAACAAGATGCTTAAATAAATTAACAGTCCAAAGGGGAACATTCCAGGGCTGGAAATGGCTCTTCTGTCTTCAGCTTATGGTTTCCAAAGTTTCTCCAGTTTTCACTATTTTCTAGGCAATAGAAAGAGAAGAGTGAAGAGTAAGCACCTGTAAAGAGATGACGTGGAAATAGCACACCTCAGGTTCTTTCATACCTCAACAGCTTGAACTTAGTCAAATGGCCTTACATGACCGTAAGAGAACCTGAGAGAACAGTGTGTACCTTATATGTATAAAGGAACGTGTGTGTCCAGGTAAAATTTGGGGGATTCTGTTATTAAACGTAAGAAGGAGAGAAGGGATATTGGGGGTCAGCAGGTCTCAGTCTGCCCCTCTGTACTCTGCCCCTTCCCCAAATTTCACGTATACTCTCTTCTTTCTATAAATACAACTCTTCCTCTATCCCCCAAAAAGACAACTCAAAATATCATCCCATTTCTTCATGCAGCCCAAAGTCAGGATTTCTGGGTAATACTCTATCTTCTGCATCATGTCTGGCTATGGCTCCTTCCGGTATGGGAGACATCAAACAAGAACAAAGCAAAAGTTGACTCTGGACAACTCACCTCTGGCTATTACATGATAGAGAAATAAATGATCCTTTTTAAAAAATCCATTGCATTTTTTGTTAGTTTGTTTCTGTCACAGTAGCTTAGCTTTTACCCAAACTAATACAGCATTTATTACAAAATCGCTTGAATTTTCTACATTTATTTCAGTTTTATACTTCAAGATGACTTCTTAAACAACAAGACTATGTATTTTACAATTTAGGATTCAGCGAAATAGAGTCGATTTTGCTTATTCTCAGTTATCCTGTTCAGCGATCTCAACAGACGCTACAATACAGAACACAAAGAGAACAGATGGCCTAGAAAAAGAATCAAAGCAAATTTGGCACTCATTGTTACTGTCACTGCCACTTCTTTTTCCTTTAAATGAGAAAAATCATTATAGTTAGTGTTTAGAAATTTCTCTACAGACTCAGTGAAACCCAGGGATGTTGAGATACAAATTAGAAGGAAATCTCATCCTTGCCTTCTCCTTGTCCCGTTAAATGATGAGGCCACCTGAACATTGCATGTGGAATAATTAGGTGAGGACTATGTGTCCATCAATCGACTCCAGAAGCTCCTGCTCAACCCCTGACATTCTACGGACAATTCAGATGTGGGCTATATGTAGCAAGCGTTGAAATAAATCTAGGTCAAGATGGAGCCGCTCCTGCCTCGGGTGTCTTGTCAGCAAACTGCCAAACACCAGGCCGACTCTGGGCTCTATACTTAGTTCCTTGTTCCTTATTTATTTTCTATTTTTCTCTTCCTTGTTCCTTATTCTTTCTCCTATAAAAGTGCCCTGCCTTCTGCCCCATTTTGCAATTCTCTAAACCTCTGGAAACAGAGACTGCCCACTTCATGAAGTGTTTTAAAGTGTATTTGCATCATCTAA
>NW_011888869.1:3111197-3171759 GCF_000151845.1 Pteropus vampyrus
AAGGAGAGCAAATTAGCTTGGAGAGTCAGCTCTCAATGTAGAGGTGTGTGCAGAAACCTGTAGCATCAGAGGGAGGGAAGGGAAATTTCAGAAATGAGAGGATTACAGAATAAAGGACATCGAATCAAAAGTTTCAAATAGAAAACAGAGAAAGAGTACCCTGGCCCCTTTCCCACCTCCCCCCCAACCCCAATTCCTACCCATGTAGCTTATGCTAAAGGAAAGAAATAAGAACAGTGAGATCATTTAGAAATAACATCACCCCCTGCTATGTGATGCTCAGTTCAGCTTCTAGACCATAAACCGAACTAATTCTTTCTCTTAACTTTCTGGATAATTATATGCCTTCCTCTGAATAGTCAACAATTTTTTTTTTTTTTAGTTTTGCTTATGTCTTAGATTATAGTTTTCTTGAAATAAGCACTGTTGAATATTATGTATATTAAAAGGCAACAAGGCAGCCTCTCACACCATTTTTCTACATAAGTTTATAGGTGGCATTAGGTAAATCCATTTCTGACTGAAGCTTTACCAAAAAAATATGAAAAATAAAAGTGACATAGTACCATGTGGAGGATATGGAATGATGAAAACATAAGAGGGCACTAAAACTGCATTTCAATCTATGTAATATAGTGTCCTATACAATGCACAACAGTTAAATACATCTTTTGGAGAAAACATTATAAAAACAAAGAAAAACCCACCATGCAGTACATTTTGCTCCCAGCAAACCACCCACACTTCTCAATTTGGAAATGTATCCTTAGGGTATTTTTGCCAGAAACAATTTATCCTTCTCCATTTCATATGTTTAAAGAAATCTTTCTCATTTCTCCCTCTACTTAAGGGGTAAATTTATACTTACGAGACATAGGCTTACCCTATGTTTTAATGCTTTATTTTCTTTGGCAAAATATAAACTCAGTATTCATTATCTTTGGCCTCACAGAAAATTAGTCTAAGTGGATTCCAGGAGTGCTGGCTGAAGATGACTTCCACACAGTGACAGCCTTCGCTGCCAGGTTGTTATGCCCTCAGGATTACCAGCATATGCTAATTCAGATTCCAAACTCCCGGGAGAGATAATCGATTAGGAAGAGCTGAGGTCAAGCATCCATCTCTAGTCCATTTACCTATGGCCAGGCTTGGGGCTGGGAAGAATAGGGCTGTATATTAAGAACATGGCAGCTTTCAGGGAAATGTGGCAATGTGCTGAGAGGAAACATCCACGATTATCTAACCAGGGCTCATTCACCCACGAGATTAAAAAAGAATCAAGGAAATAAATCGGAAGAGTTATCCTTGGGATGTGATTTAACAAGAGTGAGAGAGTTAATAAATTGCTCTCCAGGCTGGAGAACACACTAGTGTGGCAATACTAGAGATATCTTATCTAGAGATTTTATTTTTTTATCCAAGGTCAAGGAAAGGCAAGATAGTTTAGATGACATCATTCCTCTCACAAGGCCACTGAAATAGAAAAATGATGGTTTCAAAAGCTATGATCTTCTGCTGTGCTTTTCTAAATGTGATATATGCACACATGGCCACAACAAGATACCATAGTTAGCCTTTTCTGACTCCATTCTTTCTCAGACGAGTGGCGCTGTATATGAGGGATACCAAAATTTTACATATTGCCAAATGCTCTATTCTTAACATCAGATTTATAGTAATAACAGCACATATTTCATTTTTAATAAAGGCACTTGCTATATTCTTAGTTGCAATATTATCTTTATTTAATAATAGTAACTATAAAAAAGAAGAAAGAGCATATTTTATGCTTTTAATTTTTAAATAAAAATTCTCAGCATGTGAAAAATCTATAATAATATAGACAGGCTTATTTTAAATTTTATATTGAAAGGTACAGGCTTAATATAGCTAGGTCAATCTTGGAAAAGAAGAATAAAATGAGAGGAATCTCTCTACCTTATATTGAGCCTTACCATATAGCTACAGTAATCAAGACAGTGTGGTATTGGTGAAGGGATAGACATCTAGATCAATGAAACAGAATAGAGAACCCATAAACGGGCCCATACTAATATGACCAACTTGTCTTTGGAAAGGTGCAAAAGCAATTCAGTGAAGGAAGGATAGTTTGTTTGCTTTTTAAAGGGTATCAATCTAGGCCTCACATTTTATACAAAAACTAAGTCAAAATAGATCACAGAGATAAATGTAAAACACACACAAAAAAAATAAGAGAAAATCTTCAAATTCTAGGCAAAGTATTTTTAGACTTGATGCCAAAAGCACAGTCCATAAACGGATAAATTGATATACTGGATCTCATCAAAATTGGAAACTTCTACTCTGCAGAAGACCTTCTTTAGAGGATAAACAGACAAACTACACACACAAACTATTTTCACACTACATAACCGACGTAGGACTAATATCTAGAATAGAGTATAAAGAACTCTCAAAAATCAACAGTAAAAAAAAAAATAATCTAATTATAAAATCTGCAAAAGACATGAACAGATATTTCACCAAAGAGGATATATAGATGGCAAATAAGTATGTGAAAAGTTGTTCAACTTTATTAGTTAATAAAGAAATGCAGATTAAAACTACCATGAAATAATCACTGCACTCTATAAGGATGGCTAAAATAAAAATAGTGACAATACCAAATGCTGGTGAGGATGTATAGAAACTGGATCACTCATACAATGTTGGTGTAAATGTAATATGGTACAGCCAGTCTGGAAAACAATTTGTCTGTTTCTTATAAAACTAAACATGTAATTACCATGCAATCCACCAATTGCAGTCTTGGGCGTTTGCTCCAGAAAAATGGAAATTTATGTTCACACGAAAAACCTGTAGACCAATGTTTAAAGCAGCTTTATTTATAATGACTCAAAACAGGAAACAATTAATATCTTACTACAGATGAATGGTTAAACAAACTGTGATATATCATACTAGAAGATACTACTGTGTAATAATAATAATAATAATAATAATAAACAATTCCTGAAAATCTACAGGAGTTAAATACACTTCAGAATAAAAATCTGAGGCACTTGGCTTCTTCGTTTATGAACCTGCTATTTGAATCCATTGATCTAGGTATTAGAGAAATAATCTGGGTGTATGGCTGAGGTATTTGTATGTGCCTTTTAAGAAGTAATTTGTATTAGAGGTGTGGAGCGAAATTTATAAATGTATAATAAGGTCAAGTAGAAGTTAGTTTAAAAGGGTTAGTAGATGTATTCAATCCACTGAATATGAATGCTTAGCCTTAGATTCAAAAGCTAAGAACAATGAGAAGGAGTAAAATACTTTCTTCTGAATGGAAATGAACACATACAAATTCTATAAATTCTGTACATTATAGCTATGTTCAACTAATATCCTTTTAAACTATAACTAATTTGAGCAGAGTGTCTTACTCTACCAAACGATTCAGACAAAGCAGGAAAGACTAAGACTGTGGATAAGCATAAGTAGTCCCAGAAGAGAAAACTAGTGTCAAGTAAGCCAATCTCCCTAATATTCTGACATTAGAGACTCCATTGAGATTTCTGGTAAAAGCTATGGACTCTCTCTTAGGTACTAAGCCTTCACTAAAATATTTACATATGTGTGCAGCGAGCTTCTGCATCCCTTGAAGTATTTCTGTGTACTCTCTCATTACCAGAAAGCCAAAGTCGAACCTCTGATCATTCATTATTTTCCATTCCCAGTGTCACCATCCTAATTTAAGCCAAATTTATAATATTCCTGGTCTGTGTTATCCTCTCCCACTCTATCTTGCTGAGTTTACACATCTGCTGAGTATGTCACTATCCAGCTTAAAATTTTAAATATTTTTCTCTACTACGAAACAAAGTTCAAACGCTTCAACTTATTATTCAGACCTCTCTATCATTTGATCAGTTTATATTATATTTCTATAAATTCTATCATCCTGCCTGCTTTATTTCTTGGATATACCTAATAGAATTTTCCTTCTTCATGCTTTTACTTGTAAAGTTGCTTTTCTTGTATGCCTTCCTTTTTATCTCTGCCTATCAAGTTTGAGGCTCAATTTAAACAATGAATACTCTTTAATGTTGCCCTCATATCTTTCCACACTCTATGTTCCCATGGTATTTAGTTTATGTCTTTTATATAGTACTTGGTATATATTTATTTATGTTGCAATCATTTGTGCACATGAACTATCTCCTTGTAAGATAGCACTTTGGGTTTGGGATATGCCTTATATATCTTCTTTTTTTACTCACATTTATTTATTTAATAAAATTTTATTGATACCAATCATGTGCTTGAAATCCAGTATAAAGTTATTAGCAAAACATACATGGTCCTTGCTACCATAGAAAGTATAGATAAACAAAACACAGACAATAAATTAACAAATAAATAATTACAAAATGTAAAATTCTATGAAAGAAATAAACAGAGAACTTCGTCTAAATTTAACAAAAAGGCCTCCTTAGAATGATCAGGAAAGGTTTCCCCAAGTAAGAGACATTGAACCGAGACCAGCAGGGTGAGAGGGAGGCTGTTATGAGGAGAGCCTACGGAAAAACGTTTCAGGTTGAAGCAACAGCATGAGCAAAAACCCTAAGATGAGAAAAAGAAACAGCTTGGAATGTTCTCGAAAGTAAAGGAGGATCCATGTGACTGAAGCATAGTGAATGAGAACGGGAATTGCACCTAATGTGGTTGTAGAGATAAATAGGGGTCAGATCGTTTAGGGCTTGAGAGTCCATTATAAACGTTTTGGATTTTATGCTACGTGTGGGGGAGCAGATGGAACACAGAATTCGATTTGTATGCAAAAGCTCTATCGGCTCCTGCATGCAGAATAAACTGAAGGTGCAGGAGCAACGAAGAATCCAGAAACCTAGTTAGAAGACTTAATGTGCTAATGAGGTAGTGGAAGGAGATGGTAGCAGCAACAGAGAAAGTGCATACTTTTAAGTAAGATGATTTCTTGAAAGGAAGGTAAAATGAATGGACCTCAGGGATAGATCTGAGATGAGAATGAGAGAAAGAGAATAACCAAGGATAATTTCTAAGCAACTGAATGACCGATGATTCCAGTCTTCTGGAAGAGAAATGGACTTGAGAAATTAATAGTTTGGTTTCTGACTTCTTCCAAAGTCACTGGAAGTTTCTAGGAAGAATAGGGCTTAAGATGATTCCGCTGACCTTCTCCTCTTCTCCACAGCATCTTCTGGGGCCTGACTACGAGGCACGGGTGAGAGCCAAGTCCAGGCCCTAGTGGGTCCTGAAGAGAAGTGCTGGTCCAGACTTTTTCCTTCTAGATTGGGCAAGAACCTTGAAACTGGAAGTTCTTGGAGAAAATCAAAATTCTGAGGAAAAGCTACAAACTGTTTCCAAAACAAAGAGAAGATTGTTTCTGAGGGAACTTGTGGGTTTACCTGACTTCAGTGAGGAGAAGCAAAACGTTGGCCAGAGTGCTCTCTACCTCCAAGCCTGGATGAAGAACAGTGGCGTTAGAGACAGAAACAGCAGTGTCTGCTATAGCAATAAATCTCGCAATACATATTTTAGTTTTGAAATAATAATGTGTCATATGATAAATGATGGTTCTAAAAATAGAAAAGACACATGAGGAGAATACTGTTAAAATCAAGAATATCTAGAATTACAAGTATAAAATCACCTCAGCTAAAATCTAGCTGAATTAATCAAACTTAATTCAAAGTTTGATACTTTGAATTAAAAGTATCAAACCAGCTCAGAAAGATGTCAACAACTGCACTATCAGTATCCCCATGTTACAGAGCTAGAAACTGAGGGACAGAAAAAGTAAAATCACTTGCCCAAAATCATATAGCTAAGAGGTGGTAGAAGTGATTTTGGAATTCGGGCAAACAAAATCTGGCTATGAAGTGTTTATAGTGATAAAAATACCCCAGGTTTTCAGTTATAACTGGAAGCCTTAGCGAGCAAGTCATTTGATCTTACTAAACCTGAGGTTCATCATGGTGTGTGCATGAGATGACTTTTACAGTCCTTTCCAACTCCAACATTCTGTGAGAAGCGCATATTAATCTCCTTAAATAATTGAACATTATGGATGTGACACAGAGATCATGTATATTTAGGTTAGATTTAATAAAATTAAAAATTTCTTAAATCAGAGTTTTGGACTTCTCAGTTAAGAACAAAATTTTAGTCATATTATATAGCATTGGAAAGGATTCTATCAACACTGATAATATGTAAGTGAACTAATACAGAGGACATTCCTCTGTAACCTGAGATTAACGTACTATTTTTTTTTAATGAATAATATCAGGCAAAATGAAATATGAACAAATGTGAAGGTTTAGGTACCTAAATGGTACAAATTACAGCCTGAATTAATGAAAAAATGTATCTGGCATTTAGTTAATTGCTTGTGATGCTGATATTGGAAATGAGTCTACCTTAAATTTATGATAGTGCTTAACTTAGGCTAAAAAATTAGCATGTAACAGCAGAAGCAAGAGACCAACTGCACACTAACATAATAACAGTCGATCATGTTACTAATAGGTCATGAAATGATGTGCAATAAGTGTGCATTATTTTTTATTAGTTAACGTCCTCAAGAGTTAATTTTTAAAAATTTTTTACTTGGAAATAATTATAGATTGATAGGAAGTTGCTTTTCACCAAGTTTTCGCCAATGGTTACATCTTATTATACTATATAAAATTATTATACTATATAAAAATTAGGAATTTGATATTGGTACAAGTTTTAGTAATAAGAGTTTGTTTTAAACCTTAGGAAAAAAATATCTTCACTTCTTCATAATTAAGATGTCTTTTCACCTATGCTGTTGGCTGAAATTTTCACTTTTTCTGAAATTTTAACAGGATAAATAAAGCCTGCTCTTGAATAATGGGCTTACTTCATGCTCTTACCATGTTTAACACTGCTTAAGATAATTTCAGCATTAGCTAAATTATATCCTTATTTGTCCAAGAGCCAGATTTTACTCTATTTTCATGGGTAAATTTGCTGAAAAGAAGAGAAGCATTTGACAAGTCCATGCAAACATTTTTTAAAATAATAGAATTAATACTTAAGAATGTTTCTACTAAAGTCAAAATAGGTTATTTCAAATTCTATATCCAGTTGACACTTAAACAACGTGGGTTTTAGGGGTGCCGACCACTTACTCTCTTACCCCCACGTGTAACTTTTGACTCCCCAAAAACTTAACTACTAATAACCTACTGTTACCTAAAGCCTTACCGGTAACATAAACAGTTGATTAACATATATTTTGCATGTTATATGTGTCATATACTGGATTCTTATAATTGAGTAAGCTAGAGAAAAGAGTTATTAAGAAAGTCATAAGGAAGAGAAAATATATTTATAGTACTGTATGTATTTATTGAAAAGTTTCTGCAGGTGAATGGACCTGCACAGCTCAAACCCAAGTTCTTGAAGTGTCAACTGTACTTTAAATTTTCAGGGTTTTTTTCCCTCTAGTTGCTCTTTGATCTTATCTGTTTTAAAATCGTTCGGAGCACTTTTCTCTGTACACCTGATCTCGTGACATGCTTATTTTACTGTTAGTACTGGTCTTTGACTTTGGTGGTAAAGGCAGTGCCTGAGTTTCCTGCAACTCAGGCGGAGAGTCACTCGCCCTTCGTGCCCTCCGCGGTGAGTGTGGAAGGGCTGCGTTGTAGGAAGGACAGACTGTAGAGCCCTAAACTCAGCAGCAGCAGCAGCAGCTAGATCAGGCTACTTAGACTCCGCCGAGGCTCCACTTCTGATCTTTAAAAAAATACATTATAAATTCAAGGACTTCTAAGATACTTTCTACTTTTAATTCAATAATCCTGTGATTTCTTCAGTTCAGCGGGGACACACAAATTCAATCTTGTAGCCAGTGTTTCCTATGCGGAGTTACCAGCAGAAACGTAGTTCCATTTCTTTGAAAAGACACAGTTGGTGCTCTCGAGACGTGAATGACAACCTGGATGATGAGCGGAGAACCTTTTCAGCTATACCAGTCTGGCTAGGCCATGGCCCTGACCTTTGCTCACTTGCCATGCTGCAAGCCGGGCCAGAACACGAGCAGCAACGAATTGAAATTCCACTGCTTTGGCATAACGGATGATGTGTGTTGCAAAAGAGCCAAACCTTGATTTGAATCTCAACCCACCTGTCACTGGCTGTGATAAGTGGATCAGGACTGAAGGAGGCCTAGGGCGGGTGAACTCTAGACAGAATTCTAAGAACAAGCACAGAGAGAGTTTTACTCTCCGACTCATTTTATAAACTCCCTTCTGGACAGAGATGCTCTTGGACCCAGAGGTGAGGCTGGAGTCTAAGACTTACGAATGAATCCTGCGCTTAAAAAATGAAGCACAGACTCCTCAATCAATCGCCACTGAGCAGATCAGATTCACTCCTCGCTTCTCGCTCCGCTTCTTCAGGCCATGTCTGACAAACCCAGTATGGCTGATATTGAAAAGTTCGATAAGTCGAAATCGAAGAAAACAGAAAGGCAAGCGAAAAACCCACTGCCATCAGCAGAAACGATTGAACAGGAGAAGCAAGCAGGGGAATCACAATGAGGCACGCACCGCTGATAGGCACTGTACATTCCACAAGCATTGCCTTCTTGTTTTACTTCTTTTAGTTGTTTAACTTCTTAAGATGCAAAAAGCTTGGATCAAGTTTAAATGACTGTGCTGCCCCGGCTTTCACATCAAAGAACTACTGACAATGAAGGCCGCACCTGCCTCTCCCATCTATCTGCCTGTCTGGCTGGCAGGGAGGGAAAAGAACTTGGTATTGGTAAAGGCAGAAGCTGGGTGGGACTACAGTGAAATCTGGAGTGAAAACCAAGCTGGTCCAAGGAGTCTTGCAGGCTGTAAAATGCGGTTTAATTAGAGTGCCATTTTTGTTGTTGTTGTTGTTCAAATGATTTTAATCATTGTTATGCACAAGTTTTTGATATGCAATAAAAAGTTTTAAAACCTGAAAAAAAAAGTGAAGAGAGAGTAGAATGACCTCACAGCAGGAAAGTACAAGTCATGAGCACAAATGAACACTACAATCATAGATCTTCAGATTCAGAAAGAAGAAGATAATTAGTACCCAGTCCTCAGTATCCTCCTATATCTTGACCAGTGGCTGTCAATTCTGCTTCAATATCCCCAATCATGGGTAATTCACTATCTTCCAGAATAAATGGTTTAATTTTCTGCCTTTCTAATTGCCTTCCTAATTCTGTCCTTCCTAATTAAGGACTGTCCTTAATTTTCTTATGTTTTCTTGTGTAATGGTTTGAGCAGGAAGTAAAAGGGAGAAGAGAAAAAAAAAAATAATAGCAGCTCTTGCTGAATCTAGGCCTAATGGTTGGACAGTATCACAATTTCACTGGTTTTACTTACAGAAATAATTTAACCTTAGTATCCATGAATTGCTATGGATAAGCAATTCTTGGTAAGCATTTCCTTTGAACTTATTTTGAATTTTATCACCTCAGAACCGTTGTATAGTTCTCAAAATTTCACATTATTGTGACCAAGTTTTGGAAAAATTCCAGAATGAGTGGTTTCTTTTTTAAAAAATATCTGTTTCAAATACACAGTTTGATGTTTTCAAGCCCTTGCTTGAAGTGTGAAATTGTTCCCACAGCTCTGGTAATGCTCTTTAAATTTCGTATAAAAAAACCAAAGGATAGAAGCATAGTATACAGAAAAAAATAATTTTAATAAACGTGACTAATCCTAGATGGAACCAAACCCACAATGCCTGTAACCATATTTTCAGTCTTCCAAATGGTTAAAAGCTTTCGTTTTCTTCTTTCCTCAAACTGGAGTGTTCTTTTGCATCCGTCTCTGTTTCTTTAACTAGATAGGGATCATCTGTTTAAAGAGGACAATGAGAACTAGTAAAAATGAAGTGACTATATTTCAGAAGAATAATTTGTGTTTTCTGTAACCCCGCTGCCATTATACTTTAATAGCTAATACACGATCAGCAGGAACTTGTTTTCACTACTCAGCCCTTCAATCTTTGCGGCCCGGAAAGAGCAGGCATTTTCAGTTTCCCCACGTAAGCAGCTATGGAAGAGGGTAGCAGTGAGGTTGAAGGGTCTAACTCTTAAGGAATCATCCATTTAAGAAATGGAAACTATTTCAAAAGAGATATTTACACATATTTGCCTAAACAGTGAAGATTATCATAAAGTTATATAAATAGAAAGCCTATTAGTTAAATATGTCTAACTTTTTCAAATAGAAGTTACTGATTTTAAGACGTGAGAACAGGGCAGTGCAGAGTTTCAGAAGGAAGGCTTCAGACTGTCCTGAATTTGGATTCTGGTTTCACCATTAATACCTACAGGACCCTGAGCAAGTTATTTATAGTTAAAGTTGAGCCTATAATTACATGCTTAAGGATAAGGCTAATACAAGTATTTGACTTCATCAAATTCCTCTTGTGAGAAATAAATGAGATACACAAAAATTATCTCTTATAGCACTTAACACCTAATGGTGCTTAATAAATATAAACACTATTACGTTATTGCTTAATCTTGAATTTTAGAAATAGGTATTGTGTCTTCTATACTCCTGATTCTGTGAGAGGTACAGGAGATATAAGAATTTGAAGTTCTCTGCTTTTTTAGTTCTCAAAATCCTAACAGAGAGGAGAGAAACCCAAACAAATGGCATCTACTCTGAAAAGTGCAGTGACAGAGGGACATGGGAACATAGCCTAAGGAGATTAAGGCAGAATCTCAGATAAGACAGCATTAACCTTTTGGATGGCTTTATAACTGAATATCATTCCATTGCCACAGACTTCTAGAAATGCTTCTGATACTTAATCCACTATGCTAGGGGGTCCATGGATAAGATTTCTGAGAACAAATTATATGCTTCTAAAGTCTGCCCTAATTTCTTCTAACTGTTAAGGATGCTGTTTGGGCATTATTCTAGTGATCATCATCAAGTCAGAGCATTCAGTGTGTCTCCAGAAGTGTCAGGAAGTTCCGTGGGGTCTCTTGGGACCCTTTGCTAATGGGAGAGCATATGTCATCTTATATGAAGTAGTGGTGGTTTAAGTATGACCTCTGCAATCAGGCCACTGGGATTGACTTCTGATTTTTTTCCTGAGCACTGGTTTGTTGTGTTGAAACTATACAGTTTCTCTAAGCCTCAGTTTCTTCTTTTATAGAATGGGGAGCTTAATGCTGCTTGTTTTATGAAATTGTATGAGGATTCAAGGAAATAATATATGTAAGGCACTTGACAGATGTTAAGTGACTAATAGCTGTTGGCTTTTGCATTCAGTTAATGAGCTAAAAACTGTTCTTATTTCAGAAAAGCTGTCATTTTTTTGTTTCGTTTGTCAGGACGAATCAGAATTAAAAGGGAGCACATCTATTGGCGAAAAGGAAAAATCTAAAGGTGCTGGAAAAAGCACCTCTATTTGTAATTTAGTTATTTTCTATTGCCCGGATGGCGAAGGGTAAAGGATTTTTTAAGTGTCAAATTAGATAAGGGCTGGTTTCCATTTACATTGTTATGATAGCTCTGTTTTCTGTGTACTTGTTCATAACGTTCTCATTTAATGTGTAAATATGTTTTAGTCCTGACATAGTGTGCTCTTGGTTTTATGACCAAATCTGTTGCCATGCTGCCCATAGTTTTATTTTTTATATTTAACAAGAATCCACTGGTTTATCCTTTTCATCAATCTCTTCTTGTGAAAAGATTCATGTGAGAATCAGCCAGAGCTTAATAACAACCCTTTCCTAAGTATCCAAGACAATAAAGAAAGAAAAGAGCAAGGTCTCGGAAGGAGGATATGTCATCCATAGAAATATCAGTAATTGTCTCTGGACACAGGAAGTTGTGGGAGTGTCTTTTATACTAAACTAAACATGCTGATTAATTAAAATTCCCCTCACTGGGCCTTGCCTGTAGGCTCTCGGTTG
Source organism: Pteropus vampyrus (assembly GCF_000151845.1). NCBI lineage: Eukaryota > Metazoa > Chordata > Mammalia > Chiroptera > Pteropodidae > Pteropus > Pteropus vampyrus. The sequence continues at coordinate 3,123,163 of NW_011888869.1, forward strand.
TTAGTTTCACCAGCAGCAAAGCTGTATTGTCATTCTCTGATTCCTAGTGATTATTGTCTGAAACGTTTTTTTGTAACTGAAAAAGCAGTTCCAGAATCACCAACCACTCCCCACCACATGAAAATTTTTAAAAAATCACACATATGATAACTTCTAATAATTATACATGTATATATATTATTTCATTAGTAAACCAAACTTGTATGATTTAGTTGTTTTAATTCCTAACCTCAAATTCTTAATATATTAAAGTTTGATGGTATTTATGGGAGACTTTCTGCTTACGCAGGCTTTTTTTAGCCTTTTAAAAATTGTGAAATATTACACACATACAGAAAAGTGCACAAAGGATAACTGAAGAGCATAATTAATAAAATGAGATATACAACATTCTACACTCTGCGACTTCCTCTACCGTCTTGTCCATAGCCTGCTCCTTAACTTTCCTGCTTGAGGTCACCATTGCCCTGACTTTTACAATAATCACTTTCTCTGTAATTTCTCTAAATATGTGCGCATCTCGAAAAATGTAGTTTAGTTTTGTGTTTTCTTTGAAATTCATGTGAATAGAATCACACAAAATGTATTATTATTTGTCTATTTTCATGCATAAATTATGCAATATTATTTAATATTATCTGCGGAAGAATTGGAATAGAGTCAGAGTTTATTTAGTTCATCGCTATAAAATATTCTAATCTGTGAACATGTGATTCTTTATCCATTCTACCATCTTTGGACATTCAGATTGTGTCTAGGTTTAGATAATTAAGGGCAATGATGCTATAGACATTCTTTTACATATAATGTATTCTGGTCCATGTGCAGAAGAAATTTTGTGGGATCTGTTCCTAGGGTTGAAAGTGTAGGATAAGATTTTCACATCTTCAACTTCACTAGCTAATTCCAAACTGTTTCCCAAAGTGACTGTACCCATTTACAGTCCTATCAGTATTGTATGCAACTCACACTATTCCCATTTTAGCCAGTCTTGTAGGTATGCAATGGTATTTCACTGTGGTTTTAATTTGCCTTTTCCTGATTACTAAAGACGCTGAAGAAGAACATATATTTAGCAACAATTTGAATTTCCTTTTTGGCGAAACTCATTTTTTCCATTTTTCTACTGAGTTTTCTTCTTTTTTCTTAGCAATATTTTAAATAAAATCTGGATAGCAGTACTTTGATTTAATTTTCCCAGTTTGAGATATGATTAACAAATAATATTGTAAGATTTTTAAAGTATACAATATTTAAAGTGTCAGATATTTAAAGTGTACAATGTGATGAATCAATATTTGTATACATGATAAAAGGACATCCCCCATCAAATTAATTAACATACGCATCATCTCACATATTTACCTTTCCTTTTTTGTCAGAACATTTTTGTTCTCCTTCCTTAGTAAATCTTAATGGTACAATACAACATTACTAACTGTAGTCACCATGTTATAAATTAGATCTTCAGACTTAATTTATCTTATAACTGAAAGTTTATACTTTTTTACCAGCCTATCCTTTTCCCTAATCCCCAGCCCTCGCAATCACTTTTCTATCCTATTTCTATGATACCATGAAGAATTTGTCTTAGCATATAATGCCGTCCAGTTTCAACCATATTGTCACAAATGACAGATTCCTTCTATTTTAAGGCTGAATAATATTCCATTTTACACACATACACACACACACACACACACACACACACACACACACACACAGAGCACATCTTTTTTATGCATTATTCCACTGATGGAAACTTAGATTGTTTCCGTACTATGACTATTGTGAATAATGCTGTGATGAACATTGGAGTGCAGATGTCTCTCTGAGATACTGATTTCATTTCTTTGGATATATACCCAGAAATGGGATTGCTGGTTTATATGCTAGTTCTATTTTTATTTCTTGAGGAAAGAAATGCTCCGTACTACTTTACATTCTCACCACAGTGAACAAGGGTTCTTTTCTCCTCCTCTTTACCAACACTTACCTCTTGCCTTTTTGATAATAGACATCCTAATGAGGTGATATCTCATCATGGTTTTAATTTGCATTTTCCTAATGATTAAGAATGTTGAACACCTTTTCAAATGTACCAGTTAGCCATTTGAATGTATTCTTTTGAAAAATGTCTATTTACATCCTTTGCCCATTTTTGAGTTGGATTTTTTGTTACAATCTCCTTATTTTTAAACTACGTGGATCTTTATATTTAAAGTTTCTTTGATATTTTGTTAAAATTTGGTCAATAAACTGAAAAATTGTTCAAGTTCCCAGAGGTAGAACATACAGGGGCCTCCCTGTGACTGGGTCCCCGTGGAGTTTTTGACTCTAAGACTTGTCCACGCTAAACTTCCACCAATTCATCAATTATAATTCAAGTTTTTTTATACCAACACTTGTTCCTATGGAGTTTTCAGCTTAGCAATTTCTGCTACACAAAATTGTGATTCTCTGTGTCTACCTCTCCACCTTGGGGAGCAGCAGTTTGTTCTGTGACCTTACTTCTCTGAAAGATTTAAGAAGAGTTATTGGGTTTCCAGTTTACTCAGCCTTTTACTTGTTAGGGCGGGTGACAACTTCCAAGCTCCTTACTTGCCAGACCGGAACCAGAAGTTGGGGTTTCTTTTTGGAGTGATGAATATGCTCTGGAATTATAGAGTGATAATGATCATGTAACTCTGTGAATATACTAAAAACCACTGAGAAACACTTTTAAAGGTGAATTTTATGGTATGTCAGTCATATCTCAAAAATAAAAAATAAAAAAAAAAAAAAATAAGAGAAAAAACTGGCCAGAAATCCAAATGATTTCTGTCACAGTTTTCATTTCTAATGTCAGAACAAACAACACCTTAGGCAAGGATATTTTTGAGAAAGGTAATCTTGTAATAAAATATAATTGCTTTTTAAAATACGTCAAAAAAAAAAACAGTCTATAACATAGGTGAAGGGGCAGTTGTGTAATTCTGTCAATAAAATTTGTACAGTATATTCTTTGGCTTGAATGAAATAATGTTCACTTTTAGTGAATTTAATTGAGGGTGCTTTGTGTTTTCTCCCGAGCAGGATTCAGGATGTAGAAGTCAGGCAGGCAGCAGTCCTTGTTCAAAGACTATGCAGAGGGCAATTCTTCAGCCTGTGTGTGGGCTAGACCAGGAGACTATGCAGGGTGATGCTTTAGGCTCCAAGCAGAAATTGGTTTAGTCAGGTTTAAAACTCTACCGTTTTATTGGGAAAAAGATCCTAAAAGTTGACTCAGGCATTGGCTGGGAATCTAGAAAGACTAGGGATTGTATAAACCAGGAAGGCAGAGGGGATAAAGACCTGGAAAAAGGGAAAATAGATTTGCACTGATAATCCTTGGGTGGAACAGATCTGTGTCTCAATACTGCAGCTGTGCCTAAACCACCGTGATGAGGAGTTCGTGTTAGACTTTAGAGAACGGCTTTGAAAAATATCTACTTTTGATCTTTCTGAGGTTAGGTAGAGTTGGGGCAGGCCTAGAGTGCAGATAGAGTGAAGATAGATCCAATAACAGAAAGACTGGAGAGGCAGAGCTTGGGGAATTCAGGCAGAGTCTGGCATGTGGGAAAGGTTTTCAGTGTGTTAAAGACTTATGGTCAGGAACCAAATTGTCTGGATTTCAATCCTGGATGTCATTTACTAGCTGAGTGATAGACAAAGTACCTCTTTATGCTTTAGTTTCCTTTTCTATGAAATGAGGAAAGAAATAGTATTTTGTAGGGCAAATTGTGATAACTGTTATATAGGTAAGTTTTCATTAAAAAATCAGAAAATGAATATCAATAAACATAAACCCATTGTAAAATTATATATATATGTATATATATATAATACATATTATATATATACCTATATAATGTGCGGCATGTGCACACACACGCACAAATATATTAAAAAAGAAATCACTGAGTAAAAAAATTTAAGAAGTCTTATTGACTTGCCCTAAAAAACTATGTTCTCAATTTCATGGGCTCAGGCTGTTAAGTCTAACACATGTTGTTTAATGGACCACAGGGATCAGCAGATGAAGAAAATATGAAGACTGTGAAAGAATTCACATCTTACTAAAAAATGCATTCTCCAGCACAATCCTAAATTGCTGAGAAAAGCAATCCTGGCTGTGATGAAAGACTGAACAATGTCCATAAACTCAATGAATTGCAGCGAGGGAATCAGGTTTGAGTTAACCCTAAAACCTCAGCTCAAATCTGCCTCTTTCCAGCACTTTTACTGTGGGTGGGGAAATACTTTCATTGGGAAAATATCCATTTATTTGAGTGTCAAATTTTGAAGTTATAATACAATATGCATTTATATTTCCTTGGAAATTGGTGGAATAGAAGAGGGGAAGAGAATATCCAGTTAACAGTAAATAAATAAAGTTAATGTGAATAGTCACATTTTATTTTTAAGTATACTTCTCTAATTCGAAATGAAATTATGGAAAAAAGTAATAATGGGCATTTTCTCTCAACTTTTATACTTCACTCCATTTCTTGCAGCAGCTAAAATCAGAAAGAAGGTGAATAGTATATGTTATATCCTAATAATGTAACTTGTAAAGAAAGAAAAAAATTATTTTCTAAAACTCTATCTCAAGTTCAGCTCATTGATTAGTTTATTGGCACTGGACAGACCTGGGTTTGATTTCTGCTCTACTTGTTACTCAGTGTGTAGCTCAAATTTTTCAACTTGAGCTTCAGTTTCCTCTTATGTAAAGTGGTCATATTAGTTACACATCCTTACAGGTACTTAAGTACTTGACATAGTACTTAGCACATACTGTTTAAAAATCCTGGCTATTATCATTTTATTCTAAATTTATATAAGCTACACCATAACTATGCTCTTATATTAAGCCAAAAATTTATGTTGTTCTTGGATTTAAGAAAACCCAATGGTTCCATAGTTTGTATTTAACATGGACATTTATTTCTTCTTGAATGATACTGGATCTGTGCTGACCCCAGACTTTACTACTAGTTCATCAACATTTTTGGATAAAAGAGAAGAATTTGATATCCAATTCATTATTTCCGTAAAGTTAAGGAATCAGCAGCCTGCACAGCTGAATGAAAATCCTAGAAATAGCCATCTTAGCAAAAGTGCTGACAAAGAAGAACCTACCTATTAAGGCTGTTCTCAAGGAGCAATTTGTTTCCATAACACCTAAGTAGAGAAAGACAAAATTTCCCATAGTCCACCCAAACAGAAATACAGCAAGTAGTTTAAATTTCCAGGTTTGGGTAAGAAAAGATGATGATATTTTCAATATACATTAAAAGTTGGTTTGAGAATATTTTTCTTATTCAGTAAACTAAAAGGCATTTTTAGGCTATAATTTGAATTCATATTAACATTCAATGTAAAAAATTCTGATACTTGTTTGACTCACAAGACTAATCATGTAAGTTTATAAAATCTACAAGTCCTTTTTGCTTAGTTTAGAAGGGAAAATAACATAATAAAAAACACCTTCTTGGTAAAGATGGACTTATGAGGAGGAAGCCAAGAAAATTTCAGGATGTAAGTCAATATGATTATAAATGAGAATGAAGGAAATTGGGTCATTGTTAATTCATTTGTTTTAGAAATATTTTGTTTTAAACTTCTAAGTTCTTGGCACTGTGCTAAATGCACTGAGGACACAGAGATATTTAAAACAGTCCCTGCCTTCAAGAGGCTTCAAGAAATAAAGGAGGGAGATTGGGCCATCAACGGTTATACCACTATAGAAAATGTTTTATTAGCAAGCAGATACAGGATGCTGTGGGAACATCATGGGGGGGAGATATGAAACCACACAAACGCGCGCGTGCACACACACACACACACACACACACACACACACACACACAAGGAAAGAAAAAGAGGAGGAAGAAAATGAAACTGAAGAGACACAAAAGAGAGACCTCAGAAAAAGCAAACGGAATTTTAATAAAGAAAATGTCTACTCTTCTAAAATCAAACACATTTAATACTTTGTGTGTACAATACATCAAAGATACGTCTTGTTCTTTAAAATATCTTTTCCCCAAATGTTTCTGGGGTTCAATCATGATTACAGGATACATGAAATTAAGAATATTAAAATGACGCAACTACTCGGTACTCAATATAGTGCATTATTTATAAGACTCCACAAGGCACACAATTTATATAAATTAACATGGACTATATGAAGTGTTCTCAGTTTTCAGGTATTTATCCTTGCTAGCCAGGGTATACGTTCTTTTAATATTGTACCTCAGTGTCCTCCTTTGAAAGATGGACATTGAACATTTTAAATGAGTTACTATATAGGCACTGATGTATGCAAAATATACTTTGTGTTTTTTATAGACTGTAAGCTGGAAATGCCTTTTGAATTACGTGTGTATTTATGCTAGAAAGCTTGACAAACACTGAACAGTATGTGAAGAATGGAAAGCCTCTTGACCATCAATCCAAATAAATATAATTCAACTATTTGCAGTATTAATTTAATCACTAAGCTGATTACTCTGAAATCCTTTGGTCGCCCAGTACCAAAATGGTTTTAAAGTTAAGGAACTGCTTTCCCACTTAATTCTTGTGGGTGGCTCAATTCCCCATGATATTCAGAGCTGTGAAGTATTTTTGAATGCATTTTTATCTTAAGTGATAATCAATTAGGAGCAAAATAAATCCTGTCTTACAATTTAAAAAAAATGCAGATCACTCCTGAATGACTTTAGTCTGTATATATGCAAGACACAGACTCTCTTTTACCTTCACATCCTGAGTGCTGCTTTTACATGCTGTCACCTCTGTAATGGACCAAAATGATGTCTACTGTTACACCAAGATCGCCTGATCCAGTGACAATCTAATCTAATCAGGACGGCCCAATCTAATAAGAGTATCAGGTATAGTGCTTCTAACGTCAGTAAATAGTATTACTTTAAAGAAAGTTCGTTCCAATAAATACAATATATGCATAAGTTTACAAAAAGCACTTCAAGAATGTCTGGTCAAAACTATTGCCAGAAGATTTCAACATCCATACATTTTGGTTCCGAATGTAATTTTGACAGCTACAACAAAAGCAGTAAAAAGCAAGACAAGAAAATCCTGGTCTTTCCTCAGTGATTTCAACCCTATTCCTTGGTTGAATAGGTATTGAAAGTATGTTGCAGGTTGTGCTTCTTTTGAAACAGATGTCAGATGAAACCACATGCTACAGCAGTTTTAGATTTTTTCATTATCGTTGCTGTTGATTTTTTTAAATGCGACCGGGCTTGCTTGCTTCAAAGAAGTCTTAGAGACATCTGTGTGCATGGTCGACATGGCTATTGTTTCATAGTCATCATCCCGAGACCGGAAATCACAAAAGTTAAAAAAGAACTGCAAGTCTCTCTGGAAATTTTTGTTCAGGAATCCATAAAATATGGGATTGACACAGGTGGATATCATTGCCGTGAGGTGGCAGAGCAGGAATAACAGATTATGGTTGCACGTAGCAATGATCTGATGGTTCCAATCAAATACAGTGTTGAAGATGGTAAGCGGCAGCCAGCAGACTGCAAACGCTACCACAATGGAGAGCAGCATGATGTTGATTCTTTTGGTTTCACTGGACCTGTATTTACTGTCTCTTATCTTGTCCATCATGTTGTTTCTCCTTTTTAAGCGTATATATATCTATAGAGGAAAGAAAAAATGAGTTCAAGTAGAACCATTCAGTTAACAAGAAATTCTTTGGAAAGAAGATAAAAATGGAAATGGTAGGGGGAAAAAAGTTTTCTTACCTTGAAGTAGCAAATAAATATAAAACAGAGTGGGCCAAAATACTGCAGCACCAAGAGGAGAGTGGTGTAAGACAACCTGTGAGAGTCTGACGGAAATTTATCAAAGCACACGTACTTGTCCTTGTATGCATCAAGTGTAACGTTTTGGAATGGCTCATCGGTCAAGACTTGATAGATCAGGAAGGGTAGGGAAGAAACCACAGCAAGGACCCAGATGACAGCAATACCTACGTAAGCGTGTCTATTATTTGGCCTCCACCCTCGTGGGTTGATTATCAGCTGATGTCTTTCCACAGCAATGAGAACCAGAGAGAAAATGGACACAGTGATTGAAACACACTGCACAAAAGGATTCAACTTGCACATTGCCTCACCAAAAACCCAGTGGTCCATTAATGTGTAGACAAATGTGAAGGGGAGACACATGATGGCAACAAGCAAGTCTGAGAAGGAAAGGTTCACAATCAGGATGTTGGTAACATTTCTCATCTCCTTTTGCTTCAAGATGATTATGATCAAGGCCAAGTTTCCAGTGACCCCAAGAATTATCACAGCTCCATAAGCTAAAGCTAATGTAAATATCATGGCCAAGGGCAGATGACAATCATCATCTTCAAAAGCCAAAAACTGGGAATTCTTCTTTGAAAAGTTATAGTAGATTGAATGATTTTCGACCTGGGAAAATACTGTTGAATTCATTTTGATTGGTTTGGTTGTTATAGACTACTTTAGACAAATGGACAGTACGTTTCTTCAAAGCAGGTCAAATGTTCAGCTTATTTTTATTCCTCATATTGGAATCCACTTATCAAAATCAGCCTGAATTCTTCATTCCCTTGAACTGAACAATCTGTAAAGAGAAAATGACCAATTGTATTACTAATTTTATTGAGGGCAGTCAAAATGAATTCTGACTGATAGTACTATCTAAAGCGAAGACACTGAAATAAATAAACAAAATGAAATCTGTATAAACATCTTTTTAAAATGGCAGAAACAGTGCCAAGACTTTGAAAAAAATCTCACAATATTTTCATTGGACTTGCTCATACATTGTTATAGCAAAACATAGTGGCCTGTAAATTAGTAATGCTCAAAATCTTATATAAACGGTACTATCAGCACATTCCCAAACACTGTAAGAATATGAATGTATAACAAAAAATGTAATGCACAGCACAAAACATAAAAAAAACATATGAAACAAGCAAAGAAAAACAAAAAAATTGACTTAACTCTTCCTCTTACTATAGAAATGAAAGCATTGACGTAGAGGTCAAGTTGTACTAATAGCTCCACCACACACTGAATTACTCTTTAAGGCAGATGTTATGTAACAAGTATATTAAAAAGGAGATGATTAATACAGTGAAACATCAAAAAACTTTGTCATATGAAAGACTGTTGAAGGAACAGATGTTTAATCCAGAAAAGACTTAATAGGAATGGCACAGACGTCTTCTCATATTTGAATGGGTCGCTTGTGGCATAGAGAACTGGGCTTAGAATAGTATGTGTAAATATACAAGTTAGAAGTAGAACCGAAGGAAGTATATTATATTAAAAAACCAAAACAAAACAAATTTCACATCATTATGAGGAACAAAGTTTTAATCAAATGGAATGAATTGCCCTCAAATCTAGCAAGTGTTCATACACAAAAGTTTATTACTGCTACATGTAAGACATTCAAGGATTGTGTAGAAGATTCATTTGGATAGCTCTGTTCTTTCTAACTGTAAGAGTCTATGATTTTATTAGTAAGGCAAGCTTTCAAAGGATTTCTAAGATTCTTTTCGTGTAAATACTCCCTCCCCTTTAGAGTGTATATAGGTACAATACAGGGATCTAATTTTAGTCATAATTTTAATCTTGTGATATAAATTTTGTGATATAAATACTCTTTGCTTACCAATAAATTACAGATAATAGTTTTGTAAAGATTAAAAACTCCTTTTTAAAAATCTCTGATTTACCCTAGATTACTAAGTAAATATATGAAATGAGATTTCTTATGTTAATTAACAGGCCATTGTGCCTGTGTTATTAAAGTGAATTGGGTTTATTTCTTTCTTATGTGAGAACAATAAAGAAAATCATGCAGATTTACTTCCATTGAAAAAGAGATCAGACATTTAATGAACCAACAACATGTGTGCCTTTTAAGTGGTGCCTCTAATGAACCTTCCCTTGAGTGTTTCTGCTTTCTAGAATATAGAGTAATTTTTTTATTATAAAACCACAACTTGAATTTATAAAACTGAAGAAGAATAAAAATAAAGGTTGCTAATATTAAGTAAGAATGAAAGTATTAAGATGAGAAATGGTAGTGGAATGATTTCAAATGAGAATGTTGTTAGAAATATGGTTCTCCCCTCCTCTGTGTGAAAACCTATAACTGTAATGACTCCTAAACTTGCATGGTAACCACACTTTTTCTCTCAGGAATACCAAAGGCAGAGAGAATGATTTGTGTCTCTTAGTGTCTGGAATAACCTTGAAGAAGCAAATAATAATCTAAAAATTCTCTGGAAATTTCTCACTTAAGATTTCAAGAAAACTTTGCATCATACTTCATATTTGGGTTGTTATCAACATATTTAACATCACTTATTAGTTAATTGTGAGTTTTTCTTCATTATTTCAAGTAAAAATAGCTTGATAGGAAAATACATCTTCTTTATCTCACAACTTCTCATAGCTCCCTGTCACCAAATACCACCAGGGTGAGTAAGTACCCAGATGTGACACAGGAGGTGTGGACCACTAAGTACATTCCTCAGCCTGATGCTTGAAGAGCTCTACATTATACTTCTCTTTCGCTTTTTGCCCTTGCTCTAATAACCCCATTGTGAATGCTCTGTTCTAGGCAGGCCAGTCTGTTTACCGTCCACCAAGTGTGCCTGGCTTGTTTTAGCATCTGCATCTTTGCTCTTGCCATTCTTTGCTGGGTGTTCCGTCTCATCACAATCCAAATTCTACGTATCTTTCAAAGCATCATTTAGTCTCATGAATCCTTAATTGGCTCCTCTCAATTAAAATATAACCTCTTTAAGGTAGGTGCTGCATATATCTCATAGTTAATACCTTGCAAATATTAGATTTAGAATCAAAATGTGTTGACTGATATAGTCGATGTGTGGGTGGAATAGTAGGTTCTTTCTTGAGTTAATCTTAACATCTATCCTAGTCCTTTTACATGCAAAACACATGATAATTACAATAGTCATTTTATTGGGTCAGGTATACAGGAAAAATGTTCCACTTTGTGTTAAAAAAGAGAAATTGTTTCTGAAAGAAAGTTTATTCATCCAGTAAATATTTATAGAACACTTATTTTGTGTCAGACTTGGTTTTAGTGGAGACAGAAGTGACATTTTCATTGAGTTTCTAGTCTTGTAGGCAGAGAAAGACAAAATAACAATAATAATAATAATAATAATAATAATAATAACAACAGTATGCCAGATTATAATATATGCTATGGAGAAAATTAAAGCAAGTAAAGGAAACTATGATTATTGGTAGTTGCAATTTATTCCTGGGTAATAGGGAAGGCCTCTGCCTGCCCGAGCAGATGGCATGTGCATTAAAACGTGACAGTGCTGAGCAATGAAGCCATGTAGAGATCTCAGGGATTGCATCCCATTTGGAAAGAGTATAAACAGTGAGAGAGACTAGTATGCAATTCATTGGAAAAGGTAAACGGAGGAGGAACAGACTGTGTCAGTGTCCCATTCCATGGGACAATCTTTGACATTTTCCTCTGAGAAAGATGAAGAGTCACTGGAGAGTCTTTGGTAAAAGGGTGAAGTTATAGAACTTATTTTAAAATTATTATTCTAGTTGCTGTTTTCAAGACTTAAGACAGAAGAGAGAAGTAGGGAGATTTACTATGAAACTAGGGCATTAATCCAGGTGAGAGATAATGAAGGTGCAGACCAAGGTGTTTGCAGTGGAAAGGAAGAAAAATAGAAATTTTACATCCATGACTAACTTTGACAAAATTCATCATGTATGGGAATTAATGCAAACATTACAATGTATGGGTTACAAAGACAGCTTTCTTGCAGATGAATTTAGGTAAGTATACTGAAACTCTACTCTGATACCTTTGAAATTATATTTGATTGACATTTCCTATGAGGAATAGCAGTTAAGAAGTTAGCTATAGAGAAAATGTAAACTATTTTTAAAAAGTATTTGCTAGCCTCTTTTGCTAAATGCATGTTGAGTAGTCATTCCATTTGGGTAAAACAGTTCCCCATTGGATAAAATGTATATTTTAAGCCTATCTTAGTATAATTTAGGAAAGAGTAATTTTCAGAAAATAACAATACTCAGAGATAAAGAATTTATATACATTATCTTTGCAAAAGAAAATAATTTGACATTTGCTATTCCAATATATATTTCTAAAATAAAGTATGTAACTACAGATATTGAAAAAATTAAAGATTATTAAATCTCATGATAACTGTCATGTGCATTTACAGACAAAACAGAGACACTGCATAAATCACCAGTTGTCAGATTAACCCCTTTCCAAATGGAAATTTCTCCTTTCTGGTTAGAACACTAGCCTTTCACTGCTAGCTGTTCTTAGTGCTGTTAGTTACTACCTGAAAATAGCTTTCTGGTCATATCTGCTGCAGATAAATTTTCCATATACTCAGCATTAGTTGTTCACCTCCTTTGCTTTGGAAAAGAAATGTCAGCCTTGTTACCTGCAGCCTCCCAAATTTACTGTGAGTTTATCTCCCATGAATTACATAAGTCCCTGTTCCTTCCTCTCTGCGGAAGGGCTTGTTCAACAGACGGCTGCCTTAAACAATAAGGAAGACTAATAAAGCCAGAGCGACCCACCGAAAGGCACTCGGTCTTTAGTCACTGGTGGGGAACTGGGCTGGATAGCTTTCTGCAGTCTCGCTTCACTAGGAAAGCAGCCTAGAGTCTTGGGTCTGACAGCTACCATTTCCCTGTTCACAGAGAGAGACAGGCAAGCTCTACACTTACCCCTGCCTCTATGTCACCTAAAAAGTTATGGTTTCTTCTAGGATCCAGGTGGCCGTGGCAAATCTGAGAGCTCTTTAAAAAAAGGAGGAGGGGGAGGCAATGTCTAATCACACTCCTGCTCTCTCCTCCCCTAGGTTTTTCCTGTGCTGCAAGCTTAGACGCCCACCTTTATTGTGTAATTAGGTGAATTGCCCCAAATTTTCCTCATTCCTAACGCCCCCTCCCGCACATACAATTGCCACTCATCTATCAGGGAATGTCTTTACCTGTGATGATGAGACTGGCAAAACAGAAAACATCGAAACCAACTAAAAAGAAACAAGCAGAGCCCAAATTCAGTGAGTTCCCTCTGGCCCAACATCAGTCCTTAAAACGCTGCCTCTTTCCAGTCTACCTGAAGACCAATGGAACACTCAAGTCACCTCCACCTCCAGTCCATCCCCAGTCTCCCAAGTCCCAAGGCAGCCTGGCTCCAACAACACTTCTAAAAGGAGCTACAGAGTTCCATGATTAAAACTCAAAAATAAGACAAGGTTCAGAGTGTCTACCAGGGCGCAGCGACGGACGGTGGGGGCCCAGCATAGGCGAACGGGGCTCGATTCCGGCCCAGTCGCCGGGACCCACCAGTGTCCCCAGGGGCCACGCCTGCACTGGGGTCCCCGGTCCCCGGGTGAAGCCCGGGCCTCCACCCGCTCCCCGCCCCGCATGTGCCGCCAGAGAGGACGACCCGCCAAGCCCGCCCTCCCCCAAACCTCCAGCGCTGGCTCCTCTGCGAAAACTCCAGTGAAGCTGCCCCAGTAGAGGCTGCAACCAGCTCAAGGAAAACGAGAAAGATGAGAGAGGTGAGCGGAAGACCAACTAGCGCACCTGCCCACCCCCTCGGCCTTAACGGCGAACCCGAGGCGGGGAGAACTGATCTCGTCCAGAAATCCATCGGGAGTAGGGTGTGCGGATGCCGCGAGTCCCGGTTCCCAACGTCCCCACACCCCTAGGCAGGAGTGCTGGAGTTGTCGGATCTTTCCGAGCATCTTGCAACCGGCCCGCAAAGGGACCCGAAAGGCTGATTCCACGCCCCACCACAGTTCCCCAGAGCCAATTTCGGGCTCTAGCATGCCTTTTCTTCCTCATCCTTCACTCCATCGACGAGAGATTTCTCAAAAGTCCTTTAAAAGGTGTAAACTTGAAACTTACCCCTCTGTTGGATTCGTCTTTTCCGACCTTGTTTATTGGAGTTGGAAGGGTGGCAATGGAAGGGAGCGGAGAGGGGAGGAAAGATCTGCTGGTGTTTCTCCTGCTCAAATGCTAAAGCTTGATGGAGATAAGCAGAGACGCCCCCTTAAAGCCGAACTCCAGCTCATCCCCGGATCACGTGACGCGCCCCACGAGTAGCGCCCGCAGCTCCCCCCACAAACACCTCACCTTGGATATACACCTCGGGGGTGCGTTGCCTAGGAATTCTGAAAAGAAACGCAATTAAACAAATCCACACATTGTTAGACTCACAGGCGCGGTGCAGAGGAAAGTAATCACTCATCCCCACACAGTCCTTGACTCCGCGAAGACAAGGCAATTTTACAAGGCTTTTAAAAAGTCAATGCCACCGCGTTTTCCTTTGTTTGCAGGTCAGTGCCATCTTGCGGCCGAAGTTACACCCGGCAGAAAAAGCTGGACCGTAAGCCCAACTCAAGAATGAAATGGGTTGCTATTTACGGAAAGAGAAAATGTGAAATTTAGATGACATAGGCCACTATATGTTTCTTGCTTTCTTTTGTGACGTTCAAACCTTTCTTAAACCAATGAAGCCAATGCTGAGTTTTTTCTCTCCTTTTATAAGTGAAGAGAAGATTTTAACAAGGCAAAAATAGAGAATTGGATGAGAGAGCCTGGCCTTTCAGTCCTCCTTTCTTGCTACTAAGAAAATGCATTGAGTCACCTTTGTTCTCAGCGCCTGACTGCTTTTTTTAGGGGAGCACGATGAATGGAACATTTCCGTGGTCAAAGAGTCAGTACCATTTCCTCGGTGCTTAATCTACTGCTGTACTGAACATTATGGAGAAAAGAATAGAACGTACACAGAGTACATCGATGGTGGCCAAACCATCATGGTGCCCCATGATTCAGAATAATTAATGATACACTGATCTTAGATGTTTTACATAGTTCTGCTCTATTTTGAAAAGTTAAAGTTGTGTAATTCACACACACAGAAATTATTTACTGATGTAGATGAATAAAACTCCTTCCAAATCAAACTGTCAGAAATAAGAAGTCTTCCTAAGTAAAGATATAGGACACTGCCTAGGAGATGCATAAAGCTTTTATTACATAACAACTATGATTGCATTCTGTTTCCAAACTAAAAACAAAACTAAATCCCAAGGCAAATGGAATTGCCTGAACTTTCCACTGCTAAGGAATGTTTTCTTTTTCTGGTTGTTAGGCTGAATAAACACTGTTTAAAGTTCGATATAAGTCACAGCTCATTTATTTATATATATAGATAGTAATGTACAAAATCTGTTTTTTTCCCCAGGAAAGCGTTTTAAAATATTTGTCATTAGATATTTTTATATAGTTGGAAAGAGATATGATCAAGAATTAAAATATCATGCTTATGCAATAAGTGTACTATAATACACATGAGCATACATTTTTTAAAAATCTCACTAATGGTTAAAGAGAGTAAAATGACATTGATATTTTCTTTCTTTTTTCTTTTTTTTTTTTTACCAAAAATGAAAATTAAGGCATAATTAGGAATTTCAATCCTTTTAAAGAGCTATAACTCATTTAGGCTTCTATTCACCCTTTGTCCATTCCATTCACTTAAGACATATTCTGTTCTTGGAAACAAGTTTACACCAAGGTTTGGATCATCAAATTGGCTATTTTTAGCCTGTTGCAAGAATTATAAATGAAATACTTTAAATCTTTACAAAGAACATATTTTCATGTAAACATTTTTGCTTTATCAGCAAGTATTTTGGACTTGAGAATATAGTTTAGACTCATTAGATACTCTCCTTTATGTATTTTCCAAAAATGCTAATAAAGGCATGTCCGCAAGAATGCCTGAACTACTGTGGCCATTGTATTTTGTTATCTTAATTAATTTTTATAAAGTATCCCCCCTAAGGAAAATTTATAAAGCTGCGTTCTTGAGATAGTCATATCAAATACCAACCTTTGATAGATCATTGGTCTCAAAGACTTTTTCTGTCAAATTTTGTGGTACAAAGAGCAGTTCTGAAATGCTCCTCGATGGCAGCAAAATTTTTAATACTCTGGGAGTATCATTCACTAAGTACTCTTTCCTAAGTGTAAAATCGAAAAATTAAGCATAGCATAATCACCAAATATAATGTAAGATCCTCGTATAATATAATCTTGGAAAGACTGGAATAAAGTAATCTGAGCTCCTCAGAAGATATGTGTCAAGTATCTGAATTCCTCAAAAGATGTGTTAAAGAGAAGACACATTAAATAATTAAAGATCATTTCTTTTTCTACTCTTAGGTGAATAGTCAGTCACATACTTTCCTATTTGGGGTTCAAACTAGATAAAACCTTGGCTAGGGAGAGAAAATTTTTTGCATGTTTTGTATTTCCTTCTGAAATTTCATAATAGTAAGACCTATAAACCATAACTAGGAGAATTAAATTAATGACCTATTCTCATAATCTCTCGGGCAACAGTCTTGTTCTACCATTTAAACTGAAGGGTAAGATCTACTTATAAAACCTCTGTAGATCTTAAGTTTAGAAGACAAAAAATAGAACATCTTTATGGTTTGACCCTTTAAATTCTATGATTCGATAATTGACTACATAAAAGAGTGCCACTATACTTGGTACAGGAATTTATCCACTGTAATTACTTTTTCGATCTCCTGATGAATTTCTTCTGCAAGGGCTAAAGTTTCTGAAATACTATTAGGCCTCGATACAGGAAAATTATAATAATCATTTAGAAAAAATCTTGATAGGCATTAACACTATGTATAACTAGAAATGTAAGTAGAAAACTAGAATGTAGATGATATTTATAAGGAGGAAATTCTACTGGGGTAGAACTTACTATCCACCATGTTGGTGAATCAGTTCATATTTTATGAATTAATTAGGTGCCAATTTTTCTTTCTTTCTGTGACTTACCTACTGCATTTTTTTTTTTGATCTATGATGCCACAGAATGTAAGTTGCATTGTTATTTTATGGACCACCAAGAAAGAAAAAGATGCTTCCAGTAAAGCAATGACATATAATCAATTGCAAATGAATCTCAAAGTTAGAGTATTAAAACGTTAAAGAAAAAATCTTGATGCTAGAACCTATAATATATAGTAGTTAAAGAGTTTTAACTAACTTGATTAGTATGATCAATTAGTCAATGCAATTACTTTATTCAATTGTCTTTTGAGAAAGTTAACTAGCAGAAAGAACTGACAACTAATTTAGTTAAAATGTTAGTATATTAGTATATAGACAAACAATTCAGTTATCTTCCTAGAATAGAGGTCACAAATACTATTTATGGGTTTGTTCTTGATTTGAAATAGAAATGCACTTCAAGAAAGTTCTCATTTGTTACATAGACTACAAATTTAGAGCATTTTGTTTTAAAACTGACAGAATAAGACTCTGGAGGACTAGGATCTTAAAACTGAATAAATATCCAAACATTTTCCTGAAGATCTCATCTTGTCAGACACCCTTTAGTAATTCGACAAATATGTAATGCTATTTTACAAAAGAGTAACACTTTGTATTTGTTGCATGCCTAATGAAAAGAGCTTTGCCACTGTTACTATTATTTTTTATTATAATTATTACCATTCATATCTCCTTTCAGAGAAATGGAGTAGGAACTGCTAGTGAAAAGGGCAAGCATGAATGCCACCACTGAACCTTCCACCGTCAACAACAAATGTCTCTGACTGTTCATCTTGCTCCCCTCCAACCCCTACCTGACCCCCACCTCCAAAATCTCAGACTCGGCGTTACACCTCTTCACAATACAGCACTTCAGGTAGCCAACATGAGTAGATCAGACTTGATCTCACGGTGTAAAACTATTCCACATCCCTGAGATAGGGCAATTTTCCCCAAAGATAAGAAAAAGATTCCTTATGTGCATCTAAATAATATCACAAACAGGCACAGAGGTGGTATAAAGTATTCCCAGGTATCACTTTGCTTAGGTCAGTATCTTTTTTTTATTACTTTGTTTAAGGTCTAGCTGTTGCTTTTTCTTCCCCCTAGGTATGTATAAATCTAGAAAGAGGATAAATATTCAAGGAAGGGCTGTGGTATAATCTGACTCTTCTCAACCCAGGAAACTACTTAGCTACCAACTCTCTGCTGGCAGAGCATGTAGTTGAAAATAACTCAACTGCACAAATTATTACAACTACAATTTCAAAACCATAGTCGAACCTTAAATATTACCTAGAAATTCTTGGACTTGAGTGACTCCCAATTCCTCTCTTCTTAGAATATATTTCAGATTGTCCCCTCATACCTTCAGTCTCAATGGACTCCTCTTCCTTCTGAAGTGAGTAAAAGCCATAAGGTATTTACTCCCTAACTTTCCCATCCCTCATTTGGGCAGTGGGACCTTCAGCCCAGCTGTTTCAGCCCCCAGACTTTGAGTCACCTTAGCTCACTGAATTTTCCCAGCTGATGTCCCAAACATCATGCAGCAGAGACAAGCTATCACCATTGTGCTCTCCCACTCAATCCATGAGCATAAAATTCACAGGTAAGTTGTTTTATTCTACTAAATTCTGGGAGGTTTGTTAAACAATAACATAACACCTGTTTATTCAATAATTCAGTTTTCTTGGGTTAACATTAAAATAAAAACAAAATTGCTCACTCTTTCTCATTATAACTCCTTCACCCATGTTATGGCTTCTCTGGCTGTCTTCTCTTTCTTGGTAGCTTCTCCAAGAATAATACCGTCCTCTCATTTGTTCCTCAATATGGCCAACCTGAATCTGCTTTTGCCCAGGACATCAATGACCAAAACCAGGAGACACAACTCAGACTTTATTGTATTTATTCTTTATGTTGCATTTGACTCTCTTGACCATTCTATCCTTCTGGAATTTTCTTTTCCTTTGACTTCACTAACTGTATATTTCAGGCTTTTCTCTTTCCTTACTGGCTGTTCCTCAGTCTTCTCCTCCAGGATCCGCTGTCTCATCTACCTCTTAGGTGTTTTTCTCCCTGGGATCCTGTTATACAAATGGGCCAGAGACGGCACCTGTGTGTTTAACTTAAAATGGTCCTCATATTGTCACCTTCTTCAAAGCAGGCTAGGACTAATAACCCAAAACCAAAACGCACCAAAACCAAAATTTCAAAAAACCAAATGCCTTAAAAGGAAGCCAAAAAAAAAAAATTTTTTGGCTAGTTAAACCCTACCTACCTTACATACTCTGAGGAACTGTACTCATCATTTGTTAACCATAGAGAAGATAAATCCTGTAGCCATAAAAGACACCAATCTGCTGTTATCCTTTGGAGCTCTCTGCCTCCAGTCTCCCCACCTTGCTGATGAGTGATGCCACCTAGGCCTAATAGTTCTCTTTCTATTTTCTCCTTCTCCTCCAAGAGTCTCCTTGTCCTTTCCCACTTCTGGGTGGTAGCCTCACATGTTGTCTCCAGAAGGTCTCTTACTAAAACAAGACTTCCCCTGTCACTCAAGCCTGTCCAAGACCACCAAATAATTCTTGTGTGTTGCTTGCGTTTTGCGATTCTGTCTCTTCTGCGATCAACTCTGAATTGCTCAAATTTACTGGAGATTTCATGATTAACCTTCTCCTTTTTTTCCCCACTCAATGCATAATCAAACCCTCTGTCATCAAGTACATGCTTGTAGGCTCCTAACTCTAAATGCCTATCTAAAGTACAGATCTTTTTCACCTTTCCTTGACAGTGTGCTTCTCAGATAGTGGACTAGATGGCCATTATTGCCATCATCTCTATCCCTCAAACCAGAATCTAAGAATCGTCCCCAGGATTTCCCTCTCTCATACTCTCAAATTCAATTAGGCAGATTCCCATTTTCTCATTTTACTCTCTACATACCTCTCAAATGCGTTCTCTTACATCCATCAAGCTCTACTTATTTCTCTACGAAATGGTCTCTCTGTCACTAACTGCTTTCACAGAAATCCAATTATATCCCTTGCTTAAATTGTCTAGTTGCTCTCCAGATCCTTCCAGTAAAGCACAATGTCCTTTATAACTAACATTTTCTGCATCATCCTCTATCACTTCCCACACACTTCAGTCATACTGAACTATCTGCACTTCTCTGAATGTTACACTCTATCACCTTCACACTGTTTCCCCACTCCTTACTTGCCCATCCCCTCCATCTGCTTTTTTGAACTCTCACCAATTCTGCAAACTTCAGCTGAAGGATCTTTTCAACTTTGAAGCCCTCTCTTATACCTTGCCCTCTCCTCAAACTCCTCATAAGCTGAATTTGTTTTATTTTCATTTCTACAGCTCACTAAGTTTATTTCTGACACAGAACTTATCACACTGTGTTGCAATTTATTATTTATTTGCACAGATCTACAACTACACTGTGGTTACTGGAAAGCGGTAACTACTTCTTTAACCTTTTTAAACTTAGAGACTGGAATGATATCTGGTATATTATAAGATACTGAAAAAAGTTTTTGTTAAAGGATCGAAGAATATTAAGGTGGGGTTGCATAAATTATGAGCGTCACAAATCAAGCCATTGTTCATCCCAAACATTTAAAAAATGCCTTTGGCATTTTAGCTATGATGGATTATTGCTATTTTTATGCATACACATAATGCTGGTATACGTGTCTACATTTTATACAGATATATGCTTATTACTGTACTATTCTTGATGATTCTTCTCATATTTTTAGATGAGAAGAGGCTCAAATAATGCCTTTGAAAACACATACGATGTCTAGCAGAGGAGATATCTCATATCTTTTTCTTCCTGCTAAATAATATACTTTTAAAAACTGAGTTACCTGTAAGAATAAGAGTAAGAATATGGAAACAGATGCACTTTTCAAGAGCATATTATTAAATCATCTCAATTTTTTATTCTGGGCTTATGCTTTGAACAGTTTACTAAATAGTCTTTTTAAAGACTATTCAAAACAAAACAACATTCCAAAAATAAATAAATTCTTTCCCTTTCACATCCACTTAAATAGAGTAAAAACTATATTTAGACTTACAAGTAGACAAAATATTAACTATTAAAAATTAGCTAAGAAATGAAATTTTATTTTTAAAAAACAACATCGGGGAGATACTTATCAACAACACCACTTTTTGTGAGGAGTTTTGATTCAAAAGAGTGGAATTTATGGCCCATATATAGATTTATATGATAGAATGTCTCCAGAAGAATCCATGTTCTTTTTTTTATGTATTTTGTGCTGGAATTTTAAAAATAATATAATTAGAAAAAGAACTGACCTGTAAGACATCCACAACTTTATAATAGAATGAATCGAATATCATTATATAGTTATTATAGCTACAGGAAAGAGAATGTCACAGTATTAATGGGAAACTTAACAGTATTTCTTCATTTTTTTCTTATATGGAAGGGAGAGAAACAATTTCTATGACCATTAAATTTTTCCGAATATCCAAAAAGGTTATTTTTCTATACGTATGTCTGTAATGCATATGCTTGTTAATGGCATAAAGTCATAGGTATTTAGAGCTCATGGGGAGCTCCAGAACTGCTAGTCAAAACATTTCATTTTTCAGACAAAGAAAGTGAAGACTAAAAAGATCAAGTGCTTTGTGTAAAACTACACCATTAATTGGGGATAAAAACCTGGATGCAATACAAGTGTTTTGACTTGTATTGTCCCTTACACAAATATGTATGTGATTGTACAACTATATATACATATGTATCACATATGTGTGTATGTATTTTTAACTTGGAAAATTTAAAATACCGTTTACTTTAAAAAAAATAGTTGTGTTCCTTAAAAAACGGTGTGTGTTCACAATTATAAATTTTTCCTTGTTTTAAGTTCTAATATTGATTATGTGATAAACTATGACTATTCCACAGAAATCAATGAAGCAATGAGCATAATAAAAATATTTCGATAACACACAGAAATGGCTCTTTCCACATCTTTTAAGAATTAAGGATTTAACTTTACCATGATAGAAACTGTGGATAAAGAAACATTACTCTTAATTAATATAAAAAAATTCTCAGAGGAAAAAATGCATCAAATAAAATAGTACTAGTTTCTCTACTTTATCTACCCCATTATTCCTATGACTAATATATCAAGATCACATATCATTTGAGATTGTACCAAAGCACTTAGTAACTGTCCTCCACAAATGGTAGCTGTTATTAAAATGCAGCAATAACTTCAACAAAAACAACAGACATGTTCCTCGAGAGAAATGTTACCCCAGGCATTGTTTGTAGCATGTTTTATTATTCAATAATTTGATTTAGGAGTCCCAAGTTATTTTAACTTTCGCCTTTACAGATAGGCTATCTTTCATAACTGTTAAAGAACCATGACTACTGGGAAACAGCCAGTTTAATTTTGCAATACACATAAAATCCAACTTAATTTCCCAAATGAGCATTTTATAAATAGTGAGTAGGAAAATTACTGGAGCAGAGGTGGACATCACTATTTCTGTTCCCAGAGGTAGTACTCTCCCTGTTTGAATGTTACTTCATAAAACAGAAACAAAATTTTTCTGTTCTACAAAGAGCGATGATGATTAGTCTTGAATCCCTCCTGGGAAATTTAAAGATAAAAATACATATATTTTCATGTCTTCTTCTTTGTGTACAATATTGTTGGGATTTTCAAATTGCAATTTCTTCTCCTAGAAAGAATTCTTAATAATTATTTTTTTCGACTCTTACATCTTACGTACATCTTACGTGTATTTAAAGAAGAAATTCTGACTCCCTTTTTGAGATCTGCGTGTTTGTGTATGTGGCAGGAAGGGAAATGGTGGGTTAATCAAAATCTTCATCTTAATGACGTGTTGGCCTTTTATTTTTAATACTCTAATAACAGTCATTTCAACCTAAAGGTTCATGTCATCCAACGAACAAGAAGATTTGTGGAAAAGAAAAAATAATATTCACCTTATATGTTTAATATACAAAAGCTTATAGCATACACTAGTTTTTTGGGAGAGAGTCACAAGGAGGTTCCCTTGAAAATTGTTTTAAAGCCATTGTGTATGCGAAGTAGGTATGTTCTATACCTGTGCAAGGGATGGGAGGATGGAAAGTTATGTGGCAATGTGTAGTACACTAACTGTCCAGATATTGCAGTTAAGAAAGTCTAAGAACCAAGCTTTTTCTCACTGATCTCACTTCTTGACACTTCCATCCCTCCTCTCAGCTACTGCAGAATCCCAAGGGCCTGCTCAGACTGCCTGGGGTAAAATGTGGGGGTGAATATACTAGTATTCCAGAAATAGAAAAGAATGAAATAGGAACTAGATATACTTGAGGTATTTAAAAGCTCTCTGGCTGATACAAAGAACATCTATACAGATCCCTTGAATAACAAATGCTAAAATTCAGCAGAAAAAGAGCACGAGAATTTTTGTCTGCTTCTGGAATAATGTAAAATTAGATTTACAAACAACATTGCTCCCAAAGGATACAGTCCTTTCCACTTTACAGAGTTCCAGTCCCACAGAATTGCACTCATCACCAGTCACCAGACTCACCATGAAGTGACTGTCATTTAATTGTTTTTAGTTTTAAAGTATACAATATATACACCCTTCCTTGTGCTCGGCTCTCTCTCTCGCTCTCTATCTCACACACACACACACACACACACACACACACACACACACACACACACACACACATCTAATGACTAAAAATAAGGCAAACCTGCGCAATACAGATTTGGAAACACTGGAGATGGAAATCACGTTGAGGAGAAACAGAAAGTTTTTTTTTCTTTGTCTTTTTAAATCTACTGTAACACTTTTACCCCCTCGTCATCTTTTTGTCACTGAGCATAGTCTTGCAAAGCGTTGTCCGTTTCAGCTTCACTTCCCAGCTTCAAGCTTGCCCACGCCCACGACTTCTACTCTCAAGCAATGGGAATAAATCCTTTCCCTGTTATGCGTGGCGCATTGCCGCTGACTCCTTTGTGTCCCCTACACGGTCAGCCTCTGTGCCTAGACTTTTCCCTTCCTCACTCCAAAAAGGTGCAAAACAGCAATGGTCTGTTTGGGTCTTTTTTGTTTGTTTGTTTGTTTTGGGTTTTGATTTTTCCGAACAAAGAGAAAACCTGGGCCTTACAGCTTTTTCTCAGGGAGCCTAAGCTCTTAGAGATGCCCCCGCACCCGCATGTGAGCACTAGCTCAACACTCCTCCGAGTTCACTTCACCGGGCCGGGGTAAGAAAGGGCAGGAATCTTCCCGTTCATCAAGTTAACTTGGCTTCGGCGAGGCCACGGTAACATGGTGCCATCCTGGGGGCCTGCAGCTTCTCTCTAGTGCCCCCAAACAGCAAGGTATGAGCTGGGATGCCCCGGCCCAGTCTCTGGGAAAGGCTGGCGCGGAGCAGGCGCCCTGGAGCAGGGTCTCGGGGGTCGCGGGGGTCGCGAGAACAGTCACGTGTCCCCGAGGTACCTCTAAAACCCCTGCGGCTCCCCGATTCCTTCTCCCCACCGCCACCTCCAGGTCTCCTCCTGCAGCCACCGCCGCCCGCGCGCAGGAGCGACTGCGCTCCGCCGCGTTCCCTGGAGCAGAGGCGCCCGCAGCGGCCGGGGCACCCCGAGGTACGGGGTTCAGCCTCTTCCCGCCACCCCCTTCCGAGCGTGGGTGGGCCTGCAGGGAAGAAAGGGCGAGTACGCGCGGGGCCCTGGGAGCCGTACTCCGGTCTCCGGTCCCCGGGCGTTTTCGGGGCTCCGGAGAGGGCGGGGTGGGGAAGCCGAAAGCAGCTCGGCTTGAAAAATGGGGGTTTGAGGGGCAGAACAGGCAATTTTTAGGCATGAAGGGAGAGCGAGGAAGGGACCTAGAGGAATTCTTTGGTGTGGGGCAGATACTCACCCGGGCGGAGCAGGCACGGGCCGAATCCGGAGAGAGGGTGTCGGGGATCCGAGCCGGAACCTGGGAGGGAGGGGATGGGGGAGGTGGATTGGAGAGAACTAAGCGCTCCCCTCGGCGGGGCTAGCCCAGGGTGCAGGCCAGCTGGCGTCCGAGGCTGGGGAACGGCCGTCCGCAGGGTTTCCCGGGCCAGTGCACAGCCCTAGCCGGACTCTAGAGAGGCCCCGGGGCGCAGTCCACCGGGAGTCACTCCGGGCGTCCAGCTGCCGCGCTGTCCCGCAGCTGGCCGCAGACCCAAGGCAGCTGTGACCCTGGGTTTGCGCTCCTGTTTGCGAGGTGGCCTCAGCACAAATGCGAGCAGTGACATGCATCCATACACCTTGGATTCCAAAAACAGGCATTATCTCCAAGTTTATCGACCTTTAGTTTATTTTTTTTAAAGGAACTGAACTATTCCTTTGGGTCGAAGCCAAAAGATTTTGCCATAGACCATGGAAATAGCCTAAAGTGCTCTCAGCAGAATTTTGCAGCCAGAATGCAATTTTAAATTTCAGATTTCTCAAGGGGAAGAGAAACTCTGCTGTTAGACTTGAGAAGAGAGGGTGGCGTGTGCCTGCGTTTGTCAGCCGAGCAGCATAGCTGTATTTATCTTTCCAATTCAAATTTTGTCAGATTCTGGCTTTAAAAAATAAATCATGGGAATATTCGAGAACCTGGAATCTCGCCATCGTTCCCGTATCACAGCAAAATAGGCAATAGTTGATATTTTGTCATTGTTAGAGGGGGAAAAAATTACGTGTATTTTATTCCGGCGTGTGATTGGCATCCTTTGTGAGAAGAAAGATGTGCATTTTTATTAGGCAGCAAATTATCCTAATAAAGAAACGTTATTTAAATGTATAAACTCAATCTTTAGTATCCTTTGAGTTTCCTGCAGTTTCTCCTATTATTCTTTCTAAGAACTATCTACTTAACATACTTAAAGTCTACTCAGATTTCACTTGTCATTGTCAGATAAATTTTTATTAAAAAATTACAATGAACACAATTTGATGAAGAACTTTTATTTTTTTTTTCACTTTTTACTCAGAAGATTAAAATTTTATGTTTCAGCCTGGTAATTGAGACGGTGGAAGATAAAACTAGATACAAAAGAGAACAAAATCTCATATTTAAGCACAACAAAGGTTTCACACAGTCAATATCAAATTACCTCTCAAATAATGTTTCATTTTAAGACATTCTCTCTTTTGGTTATAGTTCATAATTTCTCTGGGATCTGAGATGAAGAAAAGTTCACATATAACATTACTTTTATTATGTACAAAATATTTATCTTGCATAAATTGTACAGCGTTCTAATACCCTTGAAAGACAAACATATTTCCATTATAAGTTCGCTTACTGTGCTTTTCAAGAAAAAGGAAGTGAAGAAGTAAGTTTAAGGAAAGAAATCCTTTGGGCACTTTTTATCTTTTACTTTAAAGTGATTTCTCTATCTTAGATTTTCAATTAACAAAAAACAAAAAACAGGACATACATCTTATTGGATAAAATTTTCCTAGTGTTAAAATAGTCCCTGGTTATAAGAAGGCACTTGTAAAGAAACTGCTTAACATTCACCCCTGGTCCCATTTGCAATACCATTATTTAGTTGTCAGAGGTCTTTCAGTGGAGCAAAGATTCATAGAATGCTCATTTAGTAAAGAGCACCATGTTAGGTGTTATATATGTGTATGTGTGTAGATGGGGTGGGTGGGGTGGGGCTAGAGAGAGAGCAGGAAAAGACTGACTGCATAGTTACACCAAAATAAAATGAATTAATGAATGTTGAGAGAGAGAAAAAAATAAGAAAAATGATAATTTATCAATCTACCAATAGGTACAAATAAGTATCCATTATATTTAGGAACAGTGCAAGTAACTAGGCTGTAGGGAAAAAAGTACATCACCAGCAGTCGGGAGAATGTCATTCGTTTATTCATCAATTATCTACTTAAGGCCTTTTGTATCTCAGGCACTTGCAGTCTGCCATTACTCACTGTGTAACCCTAAATTAATCCCTCACAGAATATTCCTCACACAGTACCTTGTTTTAACTCCTTATGCTACCAGAGCCTAGTAGAGCATCTACTATATTAAATGTTCAAGAAATGGTAGTTGAATGAATAAAGGAAAGAACAAATAATCTTTCTTAACTACTCATTAATAAAAGGGGCTTACCCTTTAAAATTACATATAAATTAGTTAGTGTTTTTTAGGGAGGGAAAGAAGAGTTGCCTCAGTTTTTCTAGTGTCCAATGAATACTCAGGATAATGTTTCCTTCATCTGGTTACTAAGGAGGCAGTGGTTTTCTAATTTAATCAATGCAACATTGTATGTACATATATTCAAAATAAAAAAAGTTTTGGGGACAAACTGTATAACTTTATATATTTCTTTTTCATTTAAATAAAAACATATGTTATAAATATGTTTTGCTATTTTAGATTTATGTTGCTTATGTGATAGTCTTTATCAATGAAGATATCTAACTTAAAATTTTAAAGTGTTGAACTATCACAGTTGTCCATGTAGGTATCTCTTTGTTTCATTTTGGGGCTATTTAAAAACTTATCTAATTTCAGTGGTTCATATGTGTGTGTATGTATATATATATTTGTATATATATATATGTATATATATGTAAACACACACACAGAGTCACATTCTGTGACTATTATATTCCTAGGATGATTTATTTCTGTTATTTTAAAGCTGAAAAAATTAAACTACATTTTTCTAAAATGATTAGTAACAAATATTTACTTAGTGTCCCCTATGTACAATATACTCTGTTAAACATCATTATTATCATGAAAAGAATTAAGATATTTTCTCTAATCTCCATTAGATTCTAATAGAAAGGACTGACCACATCTGTGGAGATATTCTGAACTTTAGACTTAAAACCATGTTGTCTCTATTACCACAAATGGTGTATTTCCTCTTCAAAAAATTTGGACAGTAATATTTTACTCTAAATCAGTGTCATCTTACAGTTAGTTACATGTCCCAAGAAAGCACAAAGCCTATGTAGAATTAACTATCTGATGTTTTTCTTTTCCTTACCTTGGTACTAGAAAAGGCAATCAGTATGTACTGATTTACAACAACAAAAAAAGGATAGTTTCAAGAAAGTGAATCAAAAGAGGAATAACTAAGCAAGATCACAGTAACACATAGCCTGAATACATTATAAGTTTAAACAGGATCATGGACAAGCTAGATGGAGCCACAAGGGTCATCAGAACTCATGTAATTTCATTGGCAGAAAGGCCAATCCAGGCTGCTTTGATTAGAAACTCACTCATCTATCTGGGGTATTGCAGTGAGGCCATTGATTAGTAACGTGATGAATAAGATGATTCAGTAGGCCACGTGAGTCACTTTCGTGCCAGTTATTCTTTCTAACTTGGGGTAATATCAATGCAAATTATTAGTTGGTATCTAAGAATAAATGAATAAGATCCCGAGTTTCTGAATTAATTTACCTTTCAAAAGATATAATCAGCTTTCAGAAAGTAATTCAGTCAACATAGAATCAGTCGTGGAAGTTGTAAAAAACTTAAACTTTCAAATTTTCTCATCACAATGGTGCTTATTTGAAACTAGCTGTATATAAAACTGAAGTGAAAGCTATTTATAATGAATGTATGTACACAATAGGATTTACTGTTTGGGAATTTATTACACCAGGACCTATAATTTCCTTATAAACAGATGATAATAGTGTTTACTATTAATTTAAATATATAGTATTTTTATAGCTTTAAGTATAATTATCCAACTATAGATCTAGAAATAGGTAGATAAATGTGTATTGATATGAAGCAAATTGTTTTTGTAAGCTATGTATAGATCAGGATCTCCGTAACAATATGTATTCATCAGAACTAATAAACTATTGCTGTCCTGAGTATTCTGAAAAACATTTTTGTTAAAAAATAAGAGCACTTACTTTTTAAAGGGCACTTACTTTTTATAAGGGGTTCCTTTTACTTTTTATTGGTATATTATAGGCAGTTCTGTGTTTCATTAGGAAATACTGTCAAATCTTTAGTAGGTAGCAGTAAAAAAATAATACCATTGTAATAGTAATAGTATTACATTATTAATTTCTTTTGAAATGAAAAAACTTACTGTGGGATGTTATGTTAGTATCACTTCTACATTAACTTTAAGATATAATATTTTCCTTAAATGATATGAATTTATTAAATTTTTAAAGTTGAAATTTATTTTTAATTTTTAAATTAAGAAATAAACAGATAAATTTTGTTTTTTTTAAAAAAACAGCAATATTGCTGGTCAGTGGTTATTTTAATTCATAGTAATCTAGCACATCTTAAAAGACTGAGAATTGATCATGGAAGGATTTTACCATCCAATATTGTGTTCCCATAGTCAACAGAACAACTCGATAAACATTTACTGAGTGCCTACTACATAAACGTAGGTCCTGAGATTGTGTTTTTACACTTGATAAGCTTTAATTTGAACACTTTAATTTGAACACTGCATGAACTAGATACTAGTTAGGATTTTAGAGTTTTGTTTGAATTTTTAATTTTTTCATACATATTTATTTAACATCTATAATGGTGAAGTTACTGTAGCATGTATTATGATAGATACCACAAGTAAGGGACAATTTCTGCTTCTTTATTGCTTATAAATAAATAAGGTAGACGTACACATTGTAATTGCAGTGCAAAGCAGATTGTAACATGTAGCATCAAACAATTATAGACAGAGCATTATGGAGTGTGGAAGAGGAGATCACATCCAATTGAGTAGACTAAGGAATACTTCAAGTGACTCTTAACTTTAGCCTTGATTCAAGTAGGTAAGGAAGGAATGTTTAAGGTAAGATTATATGATTACACCATGAGCCAGATACCTTGACTAGAGCATAATATTAATGAGCTATTCTAAATTAGGTATCTCGAAGTTCTTATCTACATTTGCTTTTCCCTTCCCTAACATTATTTCTTACATAAATTTAAAAGAACAAAATCTGCTGTTTTAACACATTAACACACCATAGAGATGATGATAGACTTAAACTTACTGTAATTGTTATTGACTGATATTTGTACTACACTTGGAACCAATTAAAGACTTCACTAAACTTTCTTAGGAGATTAATCAGGTAATGGGAACAAATTGTAAAATTTAGTTTCTCTCTCAGTGGATTAATTTACAGTAGTCATGTAATATTTTTTATGTTGCTAACTAATGTCTTTTTATTCCAAGCAGGACTATACTATGGATTTAGGGCTCAAGGATTATTATAACCAGACACTTGCCACAGAGAACGATACTGCTGCCCCACGGAATTCTGATTTCCCAGTCTGGGATGACTATAAAAGCAGTGTAGATGATTTGCAGTATTTTCTGATTGGACTCTATACATTTGTAAGTCTTCTTGGTTTTATGGGGAATCTACTTATTTTAATGGCTCTCATGAGAAAGCGTAATCAGAAGACTACGGTAAACTTCCTTATAGGAAATTTGGCCTTTTCTGATATCTTGGTTGTGCTGTTCTGCTCACCTTTCACCTTGACCTCTGTCTTGCTGGATCAGTGGATGTTTGGCAAAGTCATGTGTCATATTATGCCTTTTCTTCAATGTGTATCTGTTCTGGTTTCGACTTTAATTTTAATATCAATTGCCATTGTCAGATATCATATGATAAAGCATCCTATATCTAATAATCTAACAGCAAACCATGGCTACTTCCTGATAGCTACTGTCTGGACACTAGGTTTTGTGATTTGTTCTCCTCTTCCAGTGTTTCACAGTCTTGTGGAACTTCAGGAAACATTTGGCTCCGCGTTGCTGAGCAGCAGGTACTTATGTGTTGAATCGTGGCCATCTGATTCATACAGAATTGCTTTTACTATTTCTTTATTGCTAGTTCAGTATATTCTACCTTTGGTTTGTCTAACTGTAAGTCATACCAGTGTCTGCAGGAGTATAAGCTGTGGATTGTCCAATAAAGAAAACAAACTAGAAGAAAACGAGATGATCAACTTAACTCTTCATCCATCCAAAAAGAGTGGGCCTCAGGTGAAACTCTCCAACAGTCATAAATGGAGCTATGCATTCATCAGAAAACACAGAAGAAGATATAGCAAGAAGACGGCATGTGTGCTACCTGCTCCAGCAAGACCTCCTCAGGAGAATCATTCAAGAACGCTTCCAGAAAACTTCGGCTCTGTGAAAAGTCAGCTCTTTTCATCCAGTAAATTTATACCAGGAGTCCCCACCTGCTTTGAGATGAAACCTGAAGAAAACTCAGATGTTCATGAGATGAGAGTAAACCGTTCTATCACAAGAATAAAAAAGAGATCTCGAAGTGTTTTCTACAGACTGACCATATTGATATTAGTGTTTGCTGTTAGCTGGATGCCACTCCACCTTTTCCATGTGGTAACCGATTTTAATGATAACCTTATTTCAAATAGGCATTTCAAGTTGGTGTATTGCATTTGTCATTTGTTAGGCATGATGTCCTGTTGTCTTAATCCAATTCTATATGGATTTCTTAATAATGGGATCAAAGCTGATTTAATGTCCCTTATACATTGTCTTCATATGTCATAATTCTCACTGTTTACCAAGGAAAGAACAAATGTTGGGATCAATGAAAATATATTTATGATAACTATGTATAATAAACAAATTTTGTTAACTTATAGAATTTAATTTATGTATAAGAGTTCTGGATTTGAATGTCAGTTCATAACATGGAAGAAAATTTTAATATCATACAATGAATTCATTTTGTTGTATAAAGTCAGTGTCAAGTCAACCTGTGATTTCATTTCAAAAAGTAGTTATATTACCTTTCATTTCATCTTGTCTTATAAACAAATAAATTGTAATTTTTTGTTTAAAATAAAAGTTATATCTACCAACTCAGTATTTTTTTTTAAAATTGTAATAAGCAAAAATATTTTCCCAAGAAACATTTAATTTGAAACATATCTATTATCTATTTATCTTTATTTCTACTTCACAAACTTCTTCATGTTTAGTTTGTAAAAATATAGAAAATGTTTAGTATGCCCAATAAATCATAACTAAATGACAGATATATGCCAGTCATGATTATAAATGTAAACACTGGGTACAGTTTTAGAACTCTTACATGAAAATGCTTATCTCCTATTATTGTAATTGGCCAAAGTGTCGATTTATCCCCACTTTCCTAGTAATACATAATTAATTTACCCACTAAAAATAAGTTTTAAGTCTTTTCCAGAATTATACCACAACATTAATACTAACAAATATTGTTTCATATATTGTTTCATATTTCATGTTATAAAATGTGAAATATAAATGGTATTTGTATTTCCAAGTATTAAATAGTTTTAAAGAATACTTAAAGTGTCCGCAGGGGAAAAAAAAGGTCAAAAAAATTTTTTTGGCCAGGATATAGAATGATTAATATACTTTATGGTATTTTAGTACTAAGGTCTCATATGCTGTCTTACTAACTGAGGTCATTCTTTTCAATTAGAACTTTTTGTTTGTTTTAACCAGTTTTTTGAAGAGGCGAAGCCCTGAAAATAACTGAATTTCGCACATATGGCTCAGATGTGCAAAATAATGTTGATTTAGCCATTCCCTGTATTGATTCTCATTCATAAGGGAAAATTACAAATTGCAAATAATTTGTAATTCTGGTAGTTATTTTATTATTAAAAGTTCAAATCTCTACAGGGCTTTCTTTGGTCCCCTCTCCACCTTCTCTAGATGGTGTCTACATGTAAGCGAAGCTGAAATATCACTGGTTCACACGGTGCCCTATGCTGGTTCCTCCCAACCAGCATGCAGTGATGAGCCTGCCTGTTCTCCATGTTATGTCAGCCTCTGCCTGTGCTGTATGAATGATCTGTTCTCAACAAGGTTGGGGGCTGAGAATCTAGCCCCAGAATCCCCCACCCATGCTGACACTGTCAGATGTAAACTCTCATTGACTGTGGTTACTCTGAGACTAAGCCACATCCTCCATTTTGTTCTGACCTAGGCCATTTGTTCGTGGTGTCCTTCCCCTGTCAAGTGTAGGGGCTGTTCAGGACCTTTAAACTCATCTCTGAGAACTCTGCAGGAACTAATGAAATTCTACTCCTCTTGTAGGTCACTGTGAACTGAGACGGGCAGCGCAGGCTTACTTGGACTTTCTCTGCCCAAACACTGTTAGCTGCTATATCTATGTTGCCGTGTTCATCTCACGTTGCTGCAAAAGCACTCTGCTTTTCAATTTCAAATATGAGACTGTGTACAAGCCCCGTAGGCTTCTCTCTAATCTATCTGGCTCTATATGAGTGCCCTCTCCAAATTTTATACAATAGCAGATAGAAAAAGTGAAGAAACTCTGGTTTCTGTTTGTTTTTATTTTTTTCCCCTCTCTTTTTTATCTGAAGGGCTTCTGCTTCTTTCTGCCCACTAACATCTTCATTTTTCTCTGCATTATGGATTACAGTAAAACTATGTTTAGAACATCAAGGTTTGCTTTTGGAAAACAAAGCCTTGTGATTTAAACCTTCCCTTTCAAGGATTAGATTCAAGTCTATTATCTCATCCTGACCCAAAACAAAAAAAATCTAAGCTGAAGAATGACTTTTTATTTAAAAGCAATATGTATTTTCACTTTCACTAGGGCAATTTCAAGGTTTAACTTTAGTGGCTAAAGTGGGGAGGGAGGACTTCTCTGAAAAGGGCAAATAGAAATACATGGAAAAGTATTTTCTTACATTACTTTTCACAATTGCACTTATATTAGCAAATGTGAAATAACTGTCAATATCACAAATTTTATGGTTGCTGATAGATGAGTATAGTTAAACTGTATAAATTCATTTGGGGCTCTTTAACTATTGAAGTCAGAAGAAGCAATTTATTTTCCCTAACCAGAAATGACTGAATGTTCTTAATAATTGAAAGCTGAGAAATTTGAATGGGTGGGTAAATAGAAGTCATTCAAAAAGGGATTAATGGTTTTAGAAGATTATTATAAATAATAGTTTCTTCCACGGAGACTTCTTAGTGAGTTAAACTATTTATGTTCAATCACCTCTCCATTTTTTAAGATCTGATTAACTATTTCCTATTCTCTCCTTGTGTCTGACTTGATTCCTTGTTCCATAGCACCTTCACAAAGCATGGCTAAAGGAAATAAATGGAGATGAAATTAAAAAGAGTTAGCCTCATTACCCTTCATAATTATTTTAAAATATTTAATTTAAGAAGAGGTGTTAAATTGAGTTTTAGTGGTGAAATTATTCCTGCTAGCTATATTGTCCATTACTGTGGATAATAAAACCTAAAAAAAAAAAAAAAAAAAAAAAAAGGCCGGGAAATACACAAAGAGCAACTAAAATGATTAAATGGTGAATAAATGTAGATGAGGATTATTTTATTCAGATATCTACTGAATACCTGCTGTGTACCAGGAACTATTCTAAGTGCTTGGGATACAGCAGTGAAAAAGATCCCTGCTCCTTTGATATTTGCCTTCTGGATAGTGGGGAGTCAATGGCAGGAGGTGGACAAACGATAAGCAATAAGAACAATAAAAAGCGAATTACATAGAAAAGATATCGAATGTAAGCAGATACATTCATTCCCTAGGGCTACGTAAGGGGACTTGACAGAACTGTTTGTTCTACACTTCATAATAAATCCACTTGGTATTGGTGTGACATCTGTGTTTAGCTAATTGTCCTTATCTGACAAAATAAAATGCCATATATCTCTCCAACAAGCAGGAGCCAAGCACCTAAAGTAAACACAACAGAGACAGGGAGATTGGGTACTATCTTGATATTTTCAGTTCAAAGAGAGGGCTCCAAGACCCTTCAACTTTTGATCCGTCTAATATATTCTTCATTTCGGTTATTGTATTTTTCATTTCTGACTGGTTCTTTTTTATGTTTTCTATCTCTATTTTTATGTTTCCCATCTCTTTGTTGAAGTGCTCACTGAAATCATTGAGCATCCTTATAACCAGTGTTTTGAACTCTGAATCTAGTAGATTGCTTGTCTTCATTTTGTTTAGTTCTTTTTCTGATGCTTTGTTCTGTTCTTTCATTTGGGACATGTTTCTTTGTCTCCTCATTTTGGCTGGCCTCCCTGTGTTTGCTTTTATGTATTAGGTAGACCTGCTATGTCTCACAGGCTTAGTACGGAGGCCTCATGTGGTAGATGTTCTATGGGGCCCAGTGGTGCATTCTCCCTGGTCATCTGAGTCAGGTGCTCCGGGAGTGTCTCCTTGTGTGGCTCACGTGTGCCCTCTTGTTGTAGTTGAGCCTTGATTGTTGTTTACAAGTCAATGGGAGGGATCGACCCTCGGGCTGGCCCTGACTACAGTAGAGGAGCTGTTTTGCAGGGGCTGACCCTGTGGAGAAGGATTTGCTTCAGTGGGACTCTGGTGCCTGCCCAGTCTGCCCTTAGAGTGTTTCACTCACGGAGGCAGCTGGGTGGTGCTCTGGTTTGGTCCGAAACCGGCTATCAGGTGTGCCAGCCCTGGAGCCTCCTGGAAGGGCCAAGTTCAACTGTAGCCTATACCCTGCCTAAGGCCACCTGGCATGAGCCACAAAGCAATCTGCAGATGGCTGCCACTCATGCTGGGCTTAAGGCTGCTCAGCAAAAGGTATGGGCTACAGTGAAGCCAGATGTTGCTTGCTTGGGGTTTGTGAACCCTTGAGAGATTTTCCTCTGCAGCATGAGCTGAAACAAGACATTTGTATGGAAAAGCCACTGGAAACAGCTAGGGTGGGTCTGCAAGATGGGTGGGGTGGAGTCTCAAGGAATAACCAGTACAGGCTTGGATCAGTATCTCACCAGTCATTCACATGATGTGTAACCTTGGCCCGAGGGACTCATTTCTCTGAACCTCAGTATCTTCATCTATTAAATAGGAATAAAAGCAGAATATAGACAACTATGAGCTTTAATCAAAATAACATAATAAAGTGTCTTGTCTAATGCCTGATACACTGATTAGGCCTCAAATAAAAATATCTATTATTAATAGCAAAGGCAATAATAAAATATATCTGAATAATGCAATATAATAAAAACTGGTTCAGGCCGTGTGATCACATAGATGTGCATATAAATCTCAATTGCACCAGTTACAAAGTATGTAAATACACAGAATACATTCGCACCTCTGCTAAGTTACTTAATACTTCTGAAAATGAGTCCCCATATCTATAAAGTAGAATCATAGGATACTAATTCATAGGATTAAAATGAAAATTAAAGAAGAGCATGTGCATTGAAGGCTTAGCACAGTTTCTGTACTTGAGAAGCCTGTAATCAATGGTAGCTATTGTATTATCACTGTTAAACATTGTGAAGACTAAGTGAGCTAGGATATGGAAAGCCCCCGATAGAGTGCCTGAGCTAGAAGTGTTAAAACTACTCTATTGCAATCACCATTACTGCTTCCACCACCTCTGTTAGAGATTGACTCTGCAATTCCAAACTTCTAAAGGTCAGAATTGAACAGATGAGTACAATTAATAAAAGGTATGTATAGCAACGGGCCCCAACCTTTCTGGCACCAGAGACCGGCGCTCCTATGAGAATTTAATGCCTGATGATCTGGCATGGAGCTGAGGCGCTGATGCTAGTGCTGGGGAGCAGCTGCAAATTCAGATGAGATTCTCTCACTCTCCAGCCTCTCACCTTCTGTTCTGCAGCCTGGTTCCTAACAGGCCACAGATCAGTACCAATCTGTGGCTTGGGGATTGGGGACCCCTAGTGTAAAGGACAAAATAATTCCTTACATTTTCCACAGTCTTTGCACACCCACCTTTATCCTGTGAGTTAACTTCTCACTGATAAACCTATCTTCTCAAAATGCATTTTTTTGGTCGTTTTTAAGTTCAGATATAGAAATAAGATCTTGTGTTTGTCATCTCAAAAATATCACTTGGACTTTTCTACGAAAAGCTGTTCAAAACTGGCTACCTGGGTGTTCTCACCAAAACCCAGCAAGACCACGACTGTCACTGTTCAGACATTTGAAAGCCCTGCGTTTTCTTCCCTTCGGCATCTTTAACCTGCTGCTAATCATATTATCTGGACTCCAGTTAGCTTCCCTGCCTCTTATTTAATGGTCTAGGATCTTCATTTCCTGAACAGAAGTAGATATACATGAATGAATTTTACCCATTAGGACACAATGAATCATTTTCCTAAGAAACAGCTAGGTTCAGTATCTGAGAGAACCACAAAAGACTTCTTCCTCTTTCATGCTGTGAAACTAAATGCAGTCTTTTTAACTCGTAAGTTAGACAGAGACTTACTCTTAAGAGTGACTAAAGGATAGTACATTGGCCTTTAAAAGAAATAATATGTCCCAGAGGACAAAGAAATAGATCAGGAGGTGGAAAATGTAGATTTTTCTGGATCCTACCTGACCATCTGGGTAATGTGATTTGTTTCTCACTGGTGATGTGTCGTAGTTCTTTCTTACCAGTATAATGGTAATCAGAAATCT
Organism: Pteropus vampyrus; assembly: GCF_000151845.1. NCBI lineage: Eukaryota > Metazoa > Chordata > Mammalia > Chiroptera > Pteropodidae > Pteropus > Pteropus vampyrus. The sequence continues at coordinate 3,160,649 of NW_011888869.1, forward strand.
AAAGAAAGGGAAAGGAATTAAGATGAACTAGGAATTTTAACATTCATTAAAATTAAATTAAATTTTGATATTTGTTGCTTCAGTTAATTATCTCGACGACTTAATGCAGTGTTATCTTCATTTTAGAGGTGAGGAAATGAGGCTTATACAACTGGATTATTTACACATGTCCACAGCTTGCCAGTAGCAGAGCCAGGATTTGAGGTTCAGTTGTCTGAGTTCCAAGTCACTGTTCTCTTCATTCTCCCCTAAATTGCCTTTTAAAAAATAAACCTGGCACCCTCTTGTCCTACATAAAATAACTGACTTTATTCACCTTTGCCTCTATAGGGGATAATTAAATTCTATAAGGATTACAAACAGGGGATAAATAATCTATGATCACCCTATCCTAACTCAACACCACTTCACATGCCAGGGAGAACATGCTGGAACAAATGGACAGGAAACCACAGAGGTAGATGAACGTATAGGGAGTTTAACACACAGGCCAAAAAAAAGCCCACTCAAGCTCTGTTTTCTAAGAGCTGCAGTTGAGCTCATTTGCTGATTCCTGAGCATGAGAATCTTGATTGTTACCATCAATTGAGGCTCTTAAAAGTAAGAATAATTTTGCTCTTAAAAGAGTACTTTTTAAAGAAGTACTCTTCATGCTCCTTATTTTGTAGTTTTATACTAAGAGCATAAAAGATTTATTGAGATGAGCTGGGCAGCAAACTGTAAATTATGTCCCATTGCTCTAGGTTTATTTGATGCTCACACAGAAAGACTGGTCTTTCTTAAGATGACAACCTGTGATAGAAGTTTATTACCTTGTGGTAAGACTTTCTAGGATGTCTATTTCAGATACCTTTTTTTTTTTTTCACTTTTATTGAGAAACAATTGACATACATCACTGTATAAGTTTAAGGTATACAGAATGATGGTTTGAGTTACATATATTATAAAACGATTGCCATGATACATTCCATTAAAACCCATCATCTCATATAGAAACAATAAAGAAAAATTCTCTTTGTGATGAGAACTCTTAAGATCTACTTTTTAAAATTTTTGTGTGTTTGTACATTACATGCTCATGCCTTATTTATTTTATGATACCTCTTTTGTTTTATATATGAGGATGTTCTTTAAAAAATATTTTTATTATTTGAAATATAAAGACATATGTATTAGAGAGAGAAGCATGGACTAATATTCCATACCAGTATTCATACCAATTGTATTCAGGTGACAAGATTAGGAGTGAAGCTTTTATTTTCTTCTTTTGCCTTTCTGTACAACTTGAATACTTTATAACAAGCATGTGTTGTTTACATATAAGGTATGTTTACATATGTTTACATATAAGGGCAATATAAGGTAACTCCTACCATAACAACATAAATGGGATTTACAAAATTCAGTTTCTTAAAATGTATGTCATGTTTCTGAGATGGTAAGTGAAAAAATACTATTTTTCAGCTAGTCTGTATTGTCATAAACGTACAAAAGTAAAGATGGTAAAACCTATGGTGTACACAAATGAACTCACGTTGAATTGAGAAAAGTCCCATCCCAAATAATCACAAGGCGGTCACTTTCAAACAACCCCTCACATGTTAGCCTATCCGCATCTGAGCACAAATGCGGGGTAAATGATGCAAACTAAACGACAGTCACGTGATACCCAGACTTTACAGCAAAGTGTGCTACCGAAGTGTTGTACCATATTTATTATGCTAAAATAAGAGTTTTTAGATGACTAAGGATAAATGTCATATGTTAATTTAGCTTAGAGACTCCTTACACCCTAAAGAGAATGTTTTTATTAACTCACGTTGTGCGCCCTAATCTCTACCTCAAGTAATATCACATATTTGCCTGTGTTTCTGCATGTGATACAAAATCTATAGAATGAATAGAGCTAAGAGATAATGAAGAAGCAAGTAGGCTAAGCTGACCTACACAGCAAAGAGGGATAAGGAGAATGAGAGACAGAAAACCATACGGGTGGGCTTAGATAAACATTTGAGAGGTTTAACAACCAAAAGGTTACAAAATACTTTATACACACACACACACACACACACACACACACACACATTTTTTAATAAAAATATAAAAAACAAATTTCTCAGTTCCTTTACTACTGTTTCTAGATGATTTTCCCAGCAATGAACTTCATTTTAATGTTTCATAAAATAAATATGTTGTCATACTTACTATATCATTTTCATTATTTTCTTTGGAGGCAAATGAATAGAATTTTGAAAGTATATGCCCATGAATTATTATGTCTAACATTCCAATTAAATATACAATGGCTGAAATTTAAGTATTCAGTTCAAAAGTTCAACTGGACATAAACTGGTTGCTTACCACTGGGCTTCTTGTTCAGCGTGAATGTTTTGTCTATTTAGAAAGAGAGAGCATCAACTATTATCCTATTAATGTTTTTCTGGTTTTTTTTGTAACTTTCCTCTCAAATTGTTCTTGTGTGTTTCACTCTTCTAAAAACAGGCCTGCTGGTTTTAGTTACTTCTTTGTCTTCACAGCTTAAAGAAGTTTTTAAAGAAAGAGATCACATATCACCCTAGCAACCTGGTTTAAGGGAAGTGATGCATGCTAAAAAATAATAAAGCAAACCAGCATCTGGTAGATTTATTATTGATAGCCACTTTTCACAAGGTCATGTTGTCCTTGTGAAAAGCGAACAATGCCAGGTCTTAAAGAAAGGTGTTATCAGTATTTCATAAAGCACGCTATATGTGATGGCAAGATCAGTTAATTATTCTCAGAAGTATAGCTAACTATTGGGTTAGCATGTGTTATCTTTTTATATAAGTGGTTAGCAAAAATTAGAACTGTCTAATATTCAGGCTGGATATGAATAGGCGTAGCCTGAGAACTTATAAAATTATAGATGTTATCTAGAAAGAAGTTACAAATTGAATGATATTGCAATTTCAGTGAATACACACATTGTCTCTTTTTCTTCATTATTTAAGAAACCAAGAGCTCACGCCAGGTGGCTACACACAGACATACTCACAAATAACACACAGACATTAAGTTCTCCTCTCTACTATCCTTCATGTGTGGTACTGAGTCCCAGGCTTGTGAGTTTTCCCATCAGTGAAGGGTTTCCAATTATGGATTAATACTTTTTTCCCTTTATCTTTCTTCTGTAATATCCAGATCAAAGCCGAAGCCAAAAATGTTTACACACTTCTGCACAGAACATGTATCAAAAAATTAGGAAGACGGAAAAGAGCTATTAATGAAAAGGCAGAAATAGTTCTCAACATCGTATATCATTCTTATTTTTTCTTTTTCTGTTTATTATAAGATTTCAATCTGGTCCAAGAGAAAGAAAAAGTAAAACAAAGTAAATTTCAGGTAGATGAAAGAGATATTTTGGCCCCGTGACAGCCATATTATTGCAAAGCTAGCAGGCACTAGCTCTCTGGTAGCTCTCTCTATAAATCATCCCCAAATTGATAATTGTCCAATTTCCCCCACACTAAGGAAAGGATTATGTTATAGCAGAATCTCCACTGAATTCCAACAGCAAATTACTATTGGCCAAAAGCTAAATGGACTCTTAAACATCATCTTATCTAAATAGCTTCAGTACTAATGGAGAAGATTAGAAAAGAGGACTGTGGGAGAATCTCGGAGTTTGGTTTATTAAGAATAAAATTTAAGAATGAGCGCTCATGTTCTTGCTTCCAGGATAACTACATTTTGACTATTATGATGTTACAAGATAGAAATGTTAAGAGAAAAGGTTTTCACAAGAATTCAAGAACACAATAAATTCATAAACAGCATACACGGCCCATGCTCTCTATAATCTGAAGACCAATTAACTATCCTATTAATGTAAGATTTAGTACTCATTTGCTGTCATTGCCCACTTTCCCCCCAACTCAATTTTCTTTTCTCCTATATATTGGTGTCTTTCTTATACCTGACTCTATTAATTCCTAAAGGATATTATTAAATGATGGCTTAAATATTATCTGATAACTCTCAAAACTCAGAGGACTATGAATTTATGCAGCCTTTCAGGAGTATAACTTGGAAATACATTTCTAAAGCCTTAAAAAGTTTATACTTTTTGATCCAGTAATTTTATTCCGATAAATTTTCTAGTAAGGAAACAATCAGAAATGTGCATAAGATTAGCTATAAGCTATTCATGGAAAGTTGTACATAATTTTAAAAGTACAAATGATCAGACTGTCCAAACAGGGGACTGTTAAAACTAATTTTTTAGAGAAGATAGCATCAGCCAGATGGCAAAATAAGAAGCCTTGGAATTCTTATGAACTTTAGGTGATAACGAGGTGTCAATGTAGGTTCTTCAGTTGTAATAAATGTAGCAGTCTGGTGAAGGGTTGATAACGGGGGAGGGTATTCATGTGTGGGGCAGGGGTTATATGGGAAACTTTTGTACCTTCCATTCAGGTATGCTGAGAATCTAAAATAAAGTCTATTGAGAAGAAAAATGTATCTAAAGAGTGTTATAGAATGTTGGGAATAAGTTGTTAAGTCATCAAGTTAAGAAATAACAACAACATAATAAAAAAGTGACAGTCTTCAGATACAGAGAGATGGGAAAGACAGGAGCAGGAATTTTCCAACTAAATATAGATGCTTTTATTACTGATTGTTATCAAATATTTGTTTGTCCTCTGAGGACATGTGCCTATTTGTCCTCTGGGTTTTATGTTGCTGGATCACTTTTTGCTCATTGCCTCATTTTCTTTCATGTTCTCCTGTAGTTTTCCATGTATTCATCCTGCTTTTAGCTTGGCTTGTCTGCCTTCCTGTACTTTTGTTTCCTCTATTCTCCAGTATAAAAGAAATGATAAATACGAACTCTGAGACCTGAAGATTTGGGGCATGTGGCTCCCCAGAATAAATACTTTATTATAAAACACTCATTAAAAAGACTCCAGTCCAAAAGCAATTATAGCTTTAGGTCTCTGAGCATGCAGGGGGAAAAAAAGGAAACCAACATCACCTTTAAAGACAAAAGTATAAATAAATATTAGTTATTCCGGTAGGAGATTATTTCCTGCTGTTCACTGTATTTGTCTTAATGAAAAGATGAATTCATTTGACAGACATCTTTTTAGAAAGCACTGACATGCCAGCTGAACAGAGACCCTGATAGTCTGCTATTCGTTAGAGACATAGGAATAATCGACTTACTTCTCTTTTACTTCAGGAAACAAAGAAAATGAAGATTTGACATTCTAGACTACTTCAGAAAAGTTGCCAAATTCTATTATATGTAGATGAGGTACGCTGTCTGCTTGGCTAAGGATGATAGCTGTTACATGCCTGTCAATGTGCTCCTTGTAGAGTTGGCAGTTATAGAATGTTCGATGTAAGGGTTCACTGTCCATTTTTACTTGCTGCCCCTGACTGCCTCAGGGTCGCAAGTATAGAACGTCAGCAGGCACATTAAAGCAGAGACAACCATCAGCATTAGACAGAGTGCGAGTGGCTATAGAACCCTCCTAGCACTCCAGAGGCCAGTGGAATAACTAAATAAGCCCCTGTGCCAGTCACGTAATTCTAGACTAAGGGAGGAATTGGAGACAGCCAATATAAACTATTCTATTGAGAATGTTTGACCTAAAGGACAGTGGAAAAATCAGGTGTGAACGAAGGGGTATATGGAATCAGAATAGGATTGTTTTCAAAGAATGAGAGAAATTACAGCAAATTAGCCTGATGACTGTATGAGTCAGTAGGAGGAGGAGAATCACACAGGGAAGGGTAGAAAGAACCATTGAAGCAATGTCCTTGAGCAGATGAGAAAAAAATGGGGTCTAGTGCATAAGTGGAGGAGTTATCTTAGGATGGAAGGTCATCTATAAAACAAAAAAGAAGACAGAGAATATATGAGACTGATCATGACATAATTTGGGACCCAAGTGAAAAATTTTGAGCCCTGGCCAAGGGCAGAGAAGTCATTCTCTGCTTCCTAGGATATGGCTGCTCCAACCCATGGTGGACAAGTGTATTAGTCAGGGTTCTCCAGAGAAACAGAACCAATAGAATATTTATGCGTATGTGTATATATAAAATATAAAGAGATTTATTTAAAGGGATAGGCTTATGTGTTTATAACAAGTCCAAAATCTGTAGAATAGCCCATCCAGAAGGCTGAAGACCCAGAAAGAGCCAATACTGCAGTTCAAATCTGTGATGATTACTCTTATGTGTCAACTTAACGGGGCTAAGGAACACTCAGCTAACTGGTAAAATATTATTACTTGGTGTGTCTGTGAGGCATCTCCAGAAGGGATTACAATCTGAATCAGTCAACTGAGTAAACAAGATTGCCCTCAGCAATATGAGCGGGGAACATCTGATTCCTTGAGAATCCAAATAGAATAAAAAGGTAGAGGAAGGGCGAATTTACTCTCCCTCCTTGAGCTGGGACATGCATCTTCTCCTGCGATCAGACATTGAACATTGGAGCTGGTTCTCAGGTCTTCAGACTTCAGTTCTTTCACCAGCAGCCCCCTGGTTCTCAGGCCTTGGACTTCAGATCATCAGCTTTCCTGGTTCTCCAGGATATCATGGGACTCCTCAGTCTCCATAATCATGTGAGCCAATTCCTATAATAAATCTCCTGTTATATGTCTTTATGTATTCTACTCATTCTGTTTTGCTGGAGAACCCTGACTAATACAAAGTCTGCTGGCTATCTGCCGGCAAACTTTCCTCTTGCTCAGGGAAGGTTAGTCTTTTGTTCTGTTCAGGCTTTCAATTGATAGAAGGAGGCCCACCCACAATATAGAAGGCAATCTGCTTTACTCCAAGTTCACCAAATTAAATGTTAATCTCATCTAAGAACACCCTAACAGAAACTCCTAGAGTAATGTCTTATGCACTGTGGCCTAGCCAAGTTGCCACATAAAATAAATCATCACAATGGGTGACTCCCAAAATATGACAATCCCTCCAAGATATGCTCAGGCCAGAGATCAGGAGTGGTCTGGAGATGGTGACATGCAATATGGGGCAGGGCCCAGGTTCCAAGCCCCTGCAGCATGCTCCATTGTCCTTTTGGACTTTACTTACAAAACACAAATTTAAAGATAAAATTATTAAGAACTGTATCTTAAGACGAGGACTGGAGAACACGAAGCCCCAAGAGCAGGACCCTGTGAATAGTGGCCCCACCCCTACCAAGCATGTTTCTACCCAGACAGAGACAGACAAGCAAATGTCTTAGTGGAGTTCATGGAATTCTTCTGATTGCTTTTATTTTTTCATAGAATAAGGTTATCAACTGAGAGGCAGAAGGGGGACAAGATGGTGGTGGTTCCAGGAGAGAGAAGAATTTAAAAATCATTTAGGAAGGGTGGGAGAGAGAACATGAACCAGGGAAATGTACCTGGATTTCTGGGCCACTCAAGGGCCCTACTTGGGTTTAACAGCCGTGATGCTGGAGAGACACCGAGCAGCAAGGTGGCATCCTTTTCTCCAGCAGCATTCAGATGGGTGGGTGCAGCAAAGAGTGTGTAAAAAGCTGGATTTAACCAGTACTGGAATTTTTCCGGGCAATCATGATGAAGCAAAAAGAGGGCAAAGGAATCGAGCTTACAGGTAAAGGAGTGATTAGAATGTTAGAAATAAATAAATGAACAAACAGGTAAGTGAAGGATTACTTAGTAAGTTCCAGACACTTTGTGCCAGATAGATTACTTTCATTATCTCATTTAATCTTCAAAACATTATGAGCTATTATATTCATTTATTTTATCCAACAAATATTTGCTGAGCACCATTACGTGCTAGACACTTTTCTGTAACTACAGCTTATTCGCAGAAGATGTGTGTTCTCATGGAGCAGGAAAATGAAAATAACCATAAATAAATAAACAAGATAATTTCAGGTAGTAGACCGTGCTTTGCAGGCAATATAATTGGGTAAGAAAGTGGAGCTTAGTTGAGGTTGGATGAAATATTAAATCGAGTAGTGAAAAAAAGTCTTTCTGAGATGATAACTGAGTTGAAGCAAGGATAAGAGGACACGCACACCCCCCCCCACACACACTCACACACATAAAGCTCATACGAACAAAGGCTAAAGAGATAGGTCCTGCATTCAGAAGAGCAGCTGAAATGCAGTTAAGCAAGCGCATTTACCACCTGGTCTGTCTAGCGTAGTCTATGTGAATGGCGCCCCCTAGAGATGCACTGCGCACGACGTGCACATACAATACTGAGAAGTGCATCGTATGATGAAGAATCTCTCCCAATTGCAAATACATGGTTAGATAATAGTAGAAACCACTAAAATACATACATACATACATACATACATACATATAACATATATACATATATATACACGTATATATACATATATATACACGTGTGTATGTGTGTGTGTGTGTGTGTGTGTGTGTGTGTGTGTGTGTGTATAAAATTTACTATGAGATGCTTATTTCTGAATCTCTAGGAATTTGAGAAAACTTAACAGAGTGAGGTTATGATCATTGCTTCTGATTCTGTCTGGTACCTACTTTTCTTTTGTTGCTGAGCCCTGCTGATTCTTGTGTGTGTTCTCTACTATTCTTTTCCCACCTCTGCCTGTGCCTGAATGCCATTTACTTTTAGGAGAAAGCTTATTTAACGCTCTGTAGAAAATGATTGGTTTTCACTTCTACAACTACACAAAGTTCGTTTAAAGTACTGAGTCATTACCTATTGTATTGTCTGTGAGGCTTCCATTTTCTCCACTATGCTCTGCAAAATACCTGTCGCCAATTTTACATGTGAGCTCCTATTTGCAAGCTGCTGTGACTGGTTCGTGTTCTCTTCTCTGAGTGTTTTCTGTTCTTTGGCCAGATGCCCCAGTGTTCTCTGTTCTTTCTGCACTGCTGCCATAAGAAGACATTTTGTTCTCCCTTGCATTATGCCAAAGTTTGGCATGAAGAATAATTTCCTGATTGGGTATGAACTGAAAAGGAATCTCCATTGGGTAGAAAAATAAATAAATAAATGTCATAATAGTTGCAATGTAATATAGTTTATATCCTAAATTATATCTTCTCATGAATTTTTCTGGCTAAGCATTTACCAGCTATTGTATCACAAAGTGAAAAAAAGAATGAATTAAGAATCTGAAGGTCTGATTGATCTTCGTTGATCTTTATATTCCTCTTTATAAATAGGCATGGTGGTCTGGGTCCAGCGTATAGCGTTCTTTGGAATACCAGAGAGAAAATGTGGGGAAAAACAATTTATATACTAGAAAAACACTTCATAGTCCTAAGGCATTATTATACAGAGACTTTTGCTGGTCGCTTCTCTATAATACATTTATTTTAAGATTATAGTTCAGAAAAGGGTACAAGTGAAATTATTTCTGCATAAAGATAGTGTTATGGGATATGTAAATGTAAATGTCTTTAATCTTGTCTCCTAGACAGGAAGTTTTCCAGGGCAAAATCTTTTTGCTGATGTGCGACACCCTAAAGTCACTCTGTTCAACTTACGATCTAGGAGACAAGGTTATTAAAGATATTCACAGTAATTGATCTTTTTGAGAATGTGAGTCATGGGAAATTGAACTGCCCTAATGTACTAATGGCTTAAAAGCCCATGAACTGACCAAAATACACATTTGCACATGGAAAAGGAACATTATGGCTTTGTAAAGTACTGAGGCCACATAGCTATCTTTAAAAACATCAAAGTGGAAGAAGCCTTATGATCTTTTTTTCCTTGTTTATTGGAGGTTTTATTAACAAATTACCTCTAACATTTAAAAATACAATGAAAATTGATATGGAGAAAGAGTTTTAGAAAGGTCATGGATAAAACAAGAGTTCAAGAAAAATGAATAAAAAGAAAAGTTGATTTTAGAAGTGAAATAACTCCTTTTAAAAAATGAAACTCATAGCAGCATTATTCACAGTGGCTAGGACATGGAAGCGTCCTATGATAGATGATTGGCTAAAGAAGCTGTGGCACATATATACAATGGAATATTATTCAGCTATAAGAAGAGATGAAATACTGCCATTTGCGACAACTTGGATAGACCTCAAGATAATCATGCTAAGAGAAATAAGCCAGACAGAAAAAGTTGAAAATCACATGATATCACTTATATGTGGGATATAAACCTAAAAGCAACAAATGAACAGTATAAACAGAGACTCATGGACATGGATTATAGACTAGTGGTTACCAGAGTGTAGGGGTGGGGGAGGAGTGGGTAGGTAGACAGGATAAAGAAGGTCAAATATAGGGTTTAGGGGGAGGATGAAGTGGGTAGAGGGGATCAAATATATGGCAGCTGAAGGAAACTCGACTTTGAGTGGTAAACACACAATAGAATATACAGATGTCAAATGATAATATACACCTGAAAATTATATAATTGTATTAACCAATGTTACCCCAATAAACTTAACTTTTAAAAAGTTTTAAAAAATTGAAAAATTAACGAAACTCAGAACTTCCGACAGTTGGCATTGATTGGAGAATCAGCGGATGGAAAAGGGAAGCTGAACCAAGTGGCAATGATTCTCTCCCCTTGATTTTCACCTTCTCTTTGGGGTTTTTTATGATTCCACTGCCATGAATATGCTGGTTCTGCAGGCTTCCCTTTAGCATGCAAACAGCCCTGCCATGATTCTTTCAGACTGAATCTAAATCTGTGGCGTTTGGGCCTATACTGACCTAAAATTAAAATTAGAAACTCAGAAGTAGCTACTCCCACTACATTTCGCATTCTTGACATCACTGGACACAATCCAAGCACAAGCTCCTAATGCCTTCCCCGACCATTCTATCATTTCTGCTCTCAGATCATTTGTTTACATCCTAAACCTCTTCATGGAATACTTCTTCTACTGTCTAGAAAGTTTCCCTCTCTAAGAACACCACTTGCCCTGTAACTATCTCAAGGGGAGGCTGTTTGTCTTCTTAAAGACAATGTACCAAACATACTCAAATACCAAAGAATGGGGAACTTTTAGTCTGAGTAAGATTAGAAGCCAGAGGTTTTTACAAGAAGTAATATGATCTATTACCCTCTTGAAAGATCACAGCAAGAGTAAAAGCAAAGGGAAGCTATCAC